>NC_058130.1:368834373-368918325 GCF_016433145.1 Gracilinanus agilis
TCTGTCTCTTTCTCTCTCTCTCTCTTTCTCTCTCTCTTTCTCTCTCTCTCTCTATCTCTCTCTCTCTCTCTCTCTCTCTCTCTCTCTCTCTCTTTCTCTCTCTCTCTCCTTTTTCTCTCAACATTGGAACCCTGGTACTCAACACATAATGCTTTCAACACCAAGACAACTGAAAGATGGAAAGTTCAATAATCCTGTTGAAGAATCATGACATAGAAGATAGCATGCTTAACTTTGAGTCCAGAAACCTGAGTTCAATTCCCACTTGAGAAACTAGTTTTATAACCCTAAGAAAAGTATTTAACCATAACCTTTCTGTAACTCAGTTGCTTCACCTGTAAAATGGGGTAGGTTGGATTTTAGGGTTCATTCTAGTCCCAAATCTTTGATCTTCAATAGTAGAATATGCCATGCACTCTAAGCTCAATCATATGTTCTTATATTCTCTTAGTGGTTGAAAATATTGCAGTTGCGGTTGGAAAAATGCTTTTGGAAAGCATATTTTATTAACTAATAGTTCCTCTGAAAATTCAAAATGATCTATAGAAGGAATTAGAAGATCTGTGTTTGAATGCTAACTATTGCCCTTGCTAACTATAAAATCCTAATGAATTAACCTTTCTAAGACTCAGTTTTCTCATCTATAGTGAAAAGTTTGACTCAAAGATAAGCTATCTTGAAGAATGTGCTTTGTAAATCTTTTAACACTGTATAAATGTGAGCTATTATTATTAATAATCAACTAGTTACTTTATGACACAAATGCCAATACAAAAGAGATCATTTTCATAAAATGTGATAAATTCAATCAATATCCACCTACATTTCTAAACCTAACTCTCTGCAGGATTATAAACTAAGGTCAGTTAGCATAAAGGTAGGGGAAAGAAGAAGAAAAACTCACAGAATTAGAACCATATGATAAATAATTTAGACACATTGAGAGATTCTTTGTGAGATGTGAATGAACTGACTCTGCCTGCTGGGATATTTAGCAGATGAAAAGTGTGACAACGACATTACTGTGGTTGTTTAGTACATAATTTACAGTATTCCTAATGAATATTTCATATAGTATCATTTGAGTATGAATTGTAAGACATGTATATCTCCACTCACAAGAGGCATTGTCAAACTCCTCAGTTTGAAATAAGTGTTTATAAATTACTTATGAAGACTGTAAAAGGGAAGAAGGCTGCTGTCTCTCTGTGCAATTGTCAAGCAACTTTTTGAGAAATAGAATCCACTTTTCCAAGAATAAAATCAATATACTAGAGATTGAACAGGGTACCTCTTTTCACACTAATGAATCCAAGTTGAGGAAGGGCTTAGACAGAAGATCAAACTCAGCTACTCTTAAAGAATCAATTACAAAATAACAAGGTTAAAAGTCTTGAATGATCCATTTTTTCCCTCAATATCTGGATCCAAAACCCTTACTCTTCTCCCTCCATCTTCCTCCTTCTTTCTCTCTCTCTCTTTCTATCACTCTACCTCTTTTCTCTGTCTCTCTCTTTCTCTTTTTTTTTGTCTCCCTTCCTACTGCATTTTTACTCCCCTTGCCCCAGAGGTTAAGAGATCTGTACTTAGAGAATGATTTTGTGTCAGGAATAAGATAAATCAAGTCCTTACTGAATCAAAGGCTTCTAGCCTCCACCTACTATGTCATGCTAAATTTTAATATCATTAACTAAAATTCATTGAATGTCCCCTTTATTCATATAAAGCTGGAAACACAAGAATTTGATATTGTTAGTGGCTATGTCCTTAACCTTTATGATGTCTCCCCATACTACCTGACCCATTGCTGGGCACACAACTGACACTCAAGAAATATCTGTTGGTAGAACAAAAAGGAAATTGGATAAGTCTCCCAAATACAGACTCAGGCAACTAAGACATTTTATATCAGACCTCAGAGAAATTACAGCTTACACTACTAAATTTTAATGAGAAATTTAAAATTCACTTCATTAATATTTGCTTTGCTTTTCTGGTATATTTATATTTCCTTTGGTTACATGTTTATATAAACCTTTCTGAAGTAATTTCATTTTCAGTTCATACCATACCTTAGATTGTAATGAGGTCCATAATTTTTCCTACTTTATAAAGTAATAGTACCTTTAATTTATTTAAAATTTACTTCTATATGGCTTCAAGGAGTTTCCTTTAGTTTTGGTGTACTAGCTATAAAAAATCTCTCCTTGCTCCAAAATTTTGTGATATTGTATACCTTTTTAAACACATTACTTTTGATGAATTTTTACAAACTTTAAAGTATTAAAAATATATTGTTGACATGATCTTTTAAATTTATATTAAAGTTAATGTCTTACATGTATTTTCCTTTGTACTATACATCAGTTGCTTAAAAGAAAGAAGTGTGCCTTAGCTATTGTTTTGTCCCCTTTGGTCACTCAAACATAGTAGGCTTTAATAAGTGTTTGTGAGGTGATTGAATAACTAGAAGTATCTGGTCAAGAAGTTTTTGCTTCTCCTATCTATATACTACATTTGACAATTGTTGCCACCCCACTGTCATGGAATATTCACAACAGCCGATTTCCAAAGATGCAACTATTTTTCCATGGTATGTTATGAATATGTCTATGACTGGAAAATAGTCTACAGTGATGGACAACTGACCTTTGTTGTAAAGATTCAGAAATGCAACTGCAAATTTGAATCCAGTATTTGGGATGGACTGTTCAGCTCTTCTCCCCTTAATGTTTCACATATGTTACGGATATACAATCATCCCTGGCTATATCAGGGTTCGCTTATCAGCTTCACTGCATGGGGAGTTTTAAATATATATAGATATAGATATAGATATAGATATAGATATAGATATAGATATATAGATAGATAGATAGATAGATAGATAGATAGATAGATAGATAGATAGATAGATATGTGTGTGTGTGTGTGTGTGTGTGTGTACTTATTTCTGTATTGCAGAGTTACACTTATCTCGGCACACTATTGGCTGATGGAATGAAAGGTGACCAACCAGAGCACTGTGTTCTGTATCCTGAGTACTGACTATCTCAGTGACTGTAGATTAATAAGAGTGTGGAAAAGGTTTATAAGAGAGTGGGAAGGGCTTATAAAGCCTTAAAATATAAATAAATAAATGTCACTATTTTGCAGGTTTTTTGCAGGGGTCTCTGGAACATAACTCCTGTGATAGGTGAGGGATCTCTGTCGTGGCCAGGACCAGCAGTTTTGCTGTGCCAACAGAAATTTAGTTGATAGTAATACTATCAACCAAAAATTAGTAACTTTCTCCTATGGATGAGAGTCAGATATGCAAATTTAAAAACAAATGGAATGAAGGTGGATTTATAACACTCAGATACAGCTCACTGGCTACCAATTGAGAATCATCAAATATTCAAACACAACAGTACTTTAATCCAGAATTTCAAAGTAAAGAGAAACCTAGTTGACCATACCCCATGAAAAATTCCAACTATACATCCTTAACTTTTTCTTGAAGTCAATAAATTATGCTTAGCTTTCCAAAGAAAACCATTCCACTTGTGGATGCTGAGGACACACATGTAGGACAGTCCTTTGCTAGTGTCTCCCATGTGTCATAATCAATACAAAAGTTCATCAGAAAGATTTTGAGAGTCTCCTTATATTTCTTCTTCTCATCTCTATGTGAGTGATTGTCTTATTTGAGTTGTCTATAAAATAGTCTTTTAGGTAAAAGTTTAGCATTCAAATAATGTGACAAACCCATTAGAGCTAGGATTTTTGGAGTAGAGTTTGATTGTTTGGTAATCCAGTTCAAGAAAGAAACTTAGTATCCAGGACATTATTTTACCAAATAATCTTCAGAATCTCCCTAATTTAAGTAGAAGTAATTCAGTTTCCTGGTATATTACTTGTAGGCTGTTCAAGTTTCACAGGCATGCAACAATGAGGTCAGCACATCTCTGTAGACCTTTAGTTTGGTAGGGAACCTAATACATTTTCTCTCTCATACTTTTCTTTGGAGCTTCCCAAGCACTAACACAGCTCTGCCAACACATGTGCCAATCTCATCATCTCTGCCCATATCCCTGGAAAGTATATTGACAATGTAAGTGAGCTTAAGCACAACAATCAGAATTTCTCTATTATCTATAACCACTGGTTCTACATATGAATGGTTTGGTGCTTGCTAGTGGAGAACTTCTATTAGTGTTAATTTTCAAGCAAAAATTAGCAGAAATGGCAGAGAACTAATCTATACTCTGTTGTATCTCAGTCTCAGAGGCTGCGTTGAGTGCACAATCATCAACATTCATGAAGTGCTCACTAATGTTATTAGGAAATCTTTTCTTATAGTAAGCCTAAATTTGCCTAATTGAGATTGGGGCCAAACTGGAGTAAATACAATTATTCTTCTACTTGATAGACTTTCAAACAGTTAAAGATATTAATAAGGTACAGACTCAAACTCCTTTACTATCCAGGTTGCTTTCCTCTGCATACTTTCACGGTTATGAGAGCCCTTTTTAAACTATATTCTCAGAAATGATGTCAGTACTCCAAATAAGGTCAAAGAATACAGAGGACATATAGCATCCTGAGTTTTGGAGGCTATTTGCCCTCTCCATTCAGCCAAAGATATCATTATTCACATTACATGTTGATTCATATTATCTTGCAGTCTACTAATACCAATGATATTACTAGATTTTTTTTGAGAAAAATGGCTATCTCACCATTCTTCCCCCCATTTTTAGTAGTGACATTTTTTTATCCAACTGTGAAAATTTACATTTATTCTGACTGAATTTCATATCCTTAGATTCTGACTAGCCTGTCAAGATATTTTTAGATCCTGATTCAGTCATCCATTGTATAAGCTATCCCACTAAGCTTTAGATCATATGCAAATTGTAAGGGCATATCAATTATACCTTTCTTCTATATCACTTATGAAAATATTCGACAGCAGATATAGATAGATATATCAATATATATGCATATATATGTAGCCATGTTAACTTAAAGTTATTAGAAAAATATGAAATGTTAAGATATATAAATTAACGCACAAGAGAACTGCTAATTAAAAATCCCTCCATTAAAAATATATATAATAATATGCTTCATCTTCCTTACAGTGAAAATTGACAAAAATTCAATAATTCTGATTTATATAATATCATATCTTAGAAAAGTTGTTTTATTACCACAATTCAATGAAGCTGATAGTTCAATTTTTATTAATTCCATTTTCTACAGGAGATTCGGGATCAAAATATTAAGGATCTTGTCCTTTGCCACATAACTGATAAATGTTAGAAATGGATTTTGAAGAGGTCTTGTGATTTCAAATTCCATATTTTCATTTTATCATATCAGAGTAATATAAGACTTGGGAGTGTTTTTGTAGATTACTTAGCAGATTTTAGATGACTGCACAATTCCACAATATAAAGGGTTTTTTATGTTAGTATATTGTAATATAACAATAAAGAGTAAGGGAAATGTCAACCTTAATCTCATCAATGCTGTTGTTGTTCCTTTGTTTTTAAGTGAATCAATGACATCATAGGGCGATATCTAGATTTCTGAATGAATTGTATTTAAATGAAGTAGAGTTGCACAAAGTCATCAGCTTCACTCTCTTCCATAGCCAACAAAGTTTAATGACATGACAAAAGTCAAGATTATATAAACTTGATTAAGCTTTAAGTATTCCACAACTCCTCTTCCAATCACCTTCACGACCACTGAAACAAATTGTTCTCATCGATCTGTGTCACCAATTCTGCTCTTGAACTGACAAAGGGTGACCCTGTCTTATACATAAAGAGAGAAATACCAGGTAATGATGTCTTTTAAAGCCCTTACAAGCTGGTCCTAACTCTCCAATTGCCATTCAATGCCCTTCATAAATTAGCTCCTTCCCAAAATTTTTCCAATTTTCAGATATTTTATAGGCTTTCCTCCTTCTCCTCTATTTGATCTAGTAACACTGACCTTTTTGCTGTTTTAAAATAAGGCACTCCATCCCTATCTCACTGAATGTCCCTTCTGCTTAGAATACTCTCCCTGTTCTTCTCTCCATTCTGGCTTTCCTGGTTTCTTTCAAGCCCCAACTCAAATCCCACTCCTAAAGGTTTTCCCTAATTTCTCTTAATGCTACTCTTCCTTCAGTTGATTATTTCTTATCTAGTTTGTTTGTACATATTTGTTTGGATAAAGTCTCCCCAATTATTTTTTTAGTTCCTTGAGGATAGAGACTTATCTGTTCTCTTTCTTTGCATACTCAGCACTTTAATTTTTATTTAATTAATTAATTTGGAATATTTTTCCATGGTTACATGTTCTTTCCCTCTCTTCCTCCATTCCCCCTCCCGTAGCCAATGCACAATTTAACTGGGTTTTACAAGTATCACTGATCAAGACCTACTTCCATCTTATTGATATTTACACTAGGGTGATCATTTAGAGTCTACATCACCAATCATATCCCCATCAAACCATATAATCAAGGAAATGTCTTTCCTCTGTATTTCTACAACCACAATTCTTTCTCTGGATGTGGATAGCATTCTTTCTCATAAGTCCCTTAGAATTGTCCTGGGTCAAATGGCATTGCCGCTAGTAGAGATGTCCATTACATTAGATCAATAATTCCCAAAGTGGGTGCTACCTCCCCCTGGTGAGCACTGCAGCGATCTAGGGAAGCAGCGCTGGCCACTGGTGCACTTATCTTTCCTCTTAATTGCTATTCTAATTTTTAACAAATTAATTTCCAGGGGGCTAAGTAATATTTTTTCTGGAAAGGGGGCAGTAGGCCAAAAAAGTTTTGGAACCAGTGCATTAGATTATACCACAGTGTATCTGTCTCTGTGTATAAGGTTCTTCTCGTTCTGTTCCTTTCACTCTGCATCAATTGCTGGAAGTCATTCCAGTTCACATGGAATTCCTCCAGTTCATTATTCCTTTGAGCACAGTAGTATTCCATCACCAAAAGATACCACAATTTGTTCGGTCATTCCCCAGTTGAAGGACATCCCCTCATTTTCCAGTTTTTTTCCACTACAAAGATTGCGGCTATGAATATTTTTGTACATGTATTTTTTTCTTATTTTTTTGTGGTGCAAACCAGCAGTGGTATGGCTGGATCAAAGGGCAGGCAGTCATTTAAAGTGCATTAGGCATAATCCCAAATTGCCCTCCAAAATTGTTGGATCAATTCACAACTCTACCAGCAATGCATTAGTATCCCAATTTTTCCACATCCTCTCCAACATTTATTACTTTCCTTTCCTGTCATGTTAGCCAATCTCATACTCAGCACTTTTTAAACCAATATTTGTTCTTAAATGTTGGTAGTATTTATTTGTGTATCTCAAATGTAACTTATTTCAATTATGAAGTTCTAAATCATATTATTTTTAATGACAAGCTAGTTGGTACTTAGTTTGTTGTTTTGGGGGTCAGGATGAAGAGCACAAAGTGACAGTTTAAAATATATATATTTATATGACTTCTTTATTCTGATGCATAGGGAAATATTGCAAGGAATTCCCTTTAAGAAGTAGAAGCAGCTTATCAGAACTAATTTGTACAGTCTAATACATCTTTTTCCAACATCAAAAAAGTACACAGTGACTGGTACATAATAGGCAATTAATAAAGAATTATTAACTGATTGACACCACAGTCAGACCAAATTGGTCTTTTTGTTAATATTCTCAGATGTCTTTCTGTCTTACATTTCTCTTACATTAGCTTTCCTGAATATCTATGATGCCCTGCAACCTTAATATCACTCTATAGAATTCCTAACTTGCCTCAAAACTCAGCTTAATTGCAATTACTTTTACATGAAGCCTTTCCTTATTATCCCAATAGCTAATGCTTTTTTCTACAATATTATCTTTATTTTGCATGTATTTGGTTTGGATGAATTTGTTTATATGTATGTACATATGCATGTATTGTTTTTGGAGTAGTAAAAAGTTAACTCCCTGAGAGTAGCATCTTTGAGTTTGTATTCCTAGCACCTAGCACAGTACCTGGCACATAGCAGGTTCTTAATAAATGGAAATTGTGGGGCAGCTGGGTAGCTCAGTGGATTGAGAGCCAGGCCTAGAGACAGGAGGTCCTAGGTTCAAATCCGGCCTCAGCCACTTCCCAGCTGTGTGACCCTGGGCAAGTCACTTGACCCCCATTGCCCACCCTTACCACTCTTCCACCTAGGAGCCAATACACAGAAGTTAAGGATTAAAAATAAATAAACAAACAAACAAATAAATAAATAAATAAATGTAAATCGTAAAATTGCTTGAAGACAAATCTATAATGTTCTAAGGGTTTATGTTTAGCCCAGGGGGTAAAGAATAAGAATAGTACCTCTAATGGTATGAACAGACTTCCTCACTTGTTGCAACTGCATGAATATTGCCTTTATTGGGATAAAGAGAACAAAAAAATTTTTAGTAGTTTACATTTATATAGCACTACTTTTCAGTGTCCCTAATTTTCAGTGTATTTCTTGTAAACAATACATGGTAAGGTCTGGGCCTTTTATCCTTTCTGCTATCCCTTTTCTTCCCAGGTATGAATTAATTCCATTATACTCAATGTCATAGTTACTAGTTGTACATTTTCATCTACTGTGTTCCTCCTTGCTGTTTGTTCCCCTCTTCCTTTTTTCTGCCATATCCCTCCTCACATTCCCAGTTTCCTTTGACCAATACTTCTTCAATTCACACTGTATCTTCCAAATCCTTCTCTCTTCTTCTCCTTTTGCAGTCTTAGAAACAAACTGGCCCACCTTTCCAAAAGTCCCTCCCTTACCTTTTATTTCTTATTCTATCATCCTTTCCCCAAATCCCTTTCCTATCCCCCAACTATGCCTTTCAACTTCTTGATTTTCTTATCTCCTCACCAAATTCCCCTACCTCTTGATATATATTCTCTAGCTATCCCTCCCTTTGCTCTCTTTTCTTATCCTTTATTTTTTGCTTCTTTCTCTTCCCAGTTCCTTCTTTATTCCATCCCCCTTTCCTCTTGTTTCTCTGTACACCATGAAAATGTTTACCCTTCTTATTCTGTTTGTTGTTCTATTTTTATCCCAGTTCTTATCAGAATTGGATTCTAGCACTCCCAGCTCCCTAATCTCGTTCATCCCCTTTTTCATGATTTTCTCCACTCATTCCTCCTCTATATGAGATAGCCATTCCATCCTCCTCCTTTTACTAGTCTTTTCCATTTACACTTTAGCTCATTACATTTCATTCCCTTGACCTCAAGTCATCCATTAATACACACCTCTTCAACATAATCATGCCATGATGCCATTCCCAGGGGTCATAGATGACATTTTCCTATGACAAAATCAAACAATTTGACTTTAAGCTGCTTATGATTAGTCTTTTGTCATCTTTATATGTTTCTTATAGATCAAATTTTCTACTGAGTTCTGAGTTTTTCTCTAGGAGTAGTTTAAACTCCTTTAGTTCATTAAATATCCATTTTTTACCTTTAAATTATGTTCATCTTTGTTGGATATGTTATTCTTGGTTGTAAGACCAGTTCTTTGATTCTGCAAAATGCTATCTTCCATGTCGCTCATTTAACATGACTACTGAGTCTTTTGTTTTTCTAAATGATCCTCCACGGTATATAAATATTTTTTCTTGTTGCTTATAGTATTTTCTCCTTAACCTTGGGGCAAAATAGCAGTTATGTTCCTGGGCATTTTCGGTTTTGGATCTTTTTGAGGAATGTATCACTGGATTCTTTCAGTTTCTATTTTACCCTCTGTTTCTAAAATGATTTCTTGGACTAAATTCCTTTTTTAACATAACTTTCTGAGAATCTAACTTTTTTATATTGTCTCTCCTTGATCTGTTTTCTAGATCATTTTTTGTGAAAAGATGTTTCATATTCTTTCCCATTATTTTTATCATTTTGATTTTGCTTCATTTTCCTGTGGTCTTAAGAAATTATTAGCCTCTCCTTATTCAATTCTAGTTCTTAATACATTATTTTCTTCCATAAATTTCTGGATCTTTTTTACATTTGTGTGATCTTTCTTTCATTTCTTTTGTTTTCTTCCATTGTTCATTTTTTCCCTGAATTTTCCTCCACCTCTCTTATTTGATTGACCTCAGGTGCTCCAGCCAGAGCCTATCAGCACTTCTTCTACTACAACTGTAAGCAGCTAGTCCACCTCCTCATTGGCCAACAATGAGGCACTACACTCTCCTAGGAGTGACCAGGGCTGAAAGGGACCCCAGTCCCTCAGCCAAAATATTCACCTGTGTAAACTCATTTATCACTCCTCCTCTCCTGGCATAGCAGGCCCAAACAGAGCAGATATCTTGTCTGATTTCTCAGACTTCTGAAGTCCCTCATTTTTTTTAGCAATGAGGCTTGAGTTCCTGCCGCTTAGAGCCTGGCACTTACTAACTGAGAGGTATCTATCCATTCCTTCAGTCTCCAGTTGTGGACCAGCAGGACTTTCTGGAGCTGATAACATAGTAAGCAAGCTGCTCCCAGGGCCCTCAGCCTGTGGAATCAAAGCCTACAGGTACCTCCAGGATTATAGGCTCCCCATACTCAGTAAACTAGTTGAGGTTGCTAATCCTGCCTTCCAGTGTTTCATTGTGGATTTCCTGTTTGTTCTATTCCTACCCCTAGGGCCTAGGGAGGTGGAACTGAGTCCAGGGAAATTAGTAACCTTTCTCCCTAATTGTCTTCCAGCTATTTATCTACATTCAGGACTCCTATCTGTTTTTTCTCCATTTAATGTAGATTATATGAAATTTTAAAAAAATTTTTCTGGAAATTTTAGGAGGCTGAAAAAGTTTCAGATCCTACTCTGCCAGCTCCCCACAACGCATCTCCTGATATTTTTGTTGTTTCTTTAAAGTGCATCACTTCACACAAGTTACCTCATGTTTTCCTCCTAAATTTTATATATTTTTCTTTCCTTACTACTCAGTTATAATCCACGTAATTTCTTTATTATAATTTGTTCAGCTTTCCCTCAATTGCTAGAGGCATATTTGTTTCCAGCTTTTACTATCACATGAAATAATACTACCAGTCTTTGTATGCTTGGGTTCTTTTTTTGTTCTCAATAATATCTTCTGGAAATAGATCCAGGAATCTGGAAAACTAGAAGGGGAAAAAGCAGAGGTGGATTGCCACCCATAGAAATTTACCCAATGACCCATCATGATGATATATATATATATATATATATATATATATATATATATATATATACTCCATCTGCTTTGTGAAAGTCATTTAATTTTAACTTATATTCTTGACCTAAAAAAAAGCATTCTAAATCAGAAGTTCTTAACATATTTTATTTTTAAAAATCCATCTATTTGGCAACATTTAAAAAAAAACCTATGGACCCTATGAGTAATATCTTAAATGCATAAAACACCTAATATTAAAATATATAATATTATATTGAAATGATCAAAATACTACTTTTAAAAATATGTTGTGATATACCTAGGAGCAGGTCTAATAACTACAGTCATTTCAGTGTAGTGATAAGCAAAATAGTATTTAAAGATACCTATAACAAATGCAATATAATATGAAAAGATTTGTGATTTCCATGATGCTGTAAGGATAGGAGATTAGACAAAAAGAAGGAGCCACAGAAGGAGTGGCTGACAGTTCAGAACAGTTGCTGACAGTTGAGACCAGAGAGGGAATGCTGGGTAAATCTTGGGAGGAAGAAGGAGGAGGAGGACTTCCAGCAGAGGACTGAGAGAGGAAAGAGGAGAACATCTCAACTCAGATTCAGTCCTGAGGGCTTCCTGAGAATTTTTCTTTGGACATTAAAACCCCAAGTCCCTGGTCAAAGGCATCCCATCTCATCTCATCCAGCAGGACTTCAACCATTGAGTTAGGGAAGTGTTTGGACTCCATTTTGGGAGCAATCTCTTAGGCTCCTTCTCCCATTACCCAACCTTGCTGAGAGACCCTTTCTAGTCTAAATTACAATTATAGAAAGGATAGAAAGAGAAAGAAAAGGAGAAGGGGTGAGGGCAGATGCTTGGGGTTGGGAACTCCAGAGGTTCCTACCCGAGTGATGGACCCCATAGAGATAGAGAAGAGGATGCCCCAAAATTCCTTTTCCTTTAACCCCTTTCCTCAATCCCTGAACTTTGATTGATAAAAGCTATTCATTAGTTAGATAGTGTTCCAGAGTGCCTAACAGACAATGAGGGGGAAGGAAATCACAACTTGGTCTAGCTGCCTCCATCTTGGAGCCAGACCACCCTCTGTGAAGTTGACTGACTTAGGGGGAGGCTTGCGTGAACCCCACCCTCATTCACAATCAGATTGGGGTCCCCCATACCTCATCTTATAGGGAGGCCTCATCTCCAAATCCTGTGGGGTGGAAAGATCCTCCAGGTCACCCTGTTTAGGGGTGACACCCCCTTGAAATCTCCCAGTGTATATTTGGTGGGAGGGGAGAGCTAGAAGAGCATCTCACCTTATAGACTCTATCTCCTCTCTATCAAACATTGATACTGGCTCCTTATTATTCTTACAGTTTTGGCAGAGGCTCTTTTTATTCTTACATTTTTGGCAGAGACAGCTTAGGTAAAGTACCTAAATAATTCTAAAAAAAAAAGCCTCTGTTTGAATCAGAAGGAAGCCATTTTCTCTTGTCTACAGCATAGCAAAGGGGACAAACTTAGCAAGCAAAGAAAATTTAAAGGCACAATAGCATAAAAATTTTACATTCAAACTAGTACAATGGATGCACCATTGGGGAAAATAATTTGTACCATTATGTGAATCCTTACATTATTATACAACTTTTTGACTATGATTTATAATTTGTAGATGGTCATGATCCCAGCTTATATAATGGGAATCATAGAAATATATTATTCCTGCCAATGGTTGAAGCTAGAAATATGTTGCATATTTTCTTTCATACCAACCAAAATTGCAATCATCATCTCATTCTTCCACTTCTATTGGTCCTTAAGGAATTTAGTGCACAAATTGCTAGGACACAACGATGATAGCACTGTATTGATAATGGCATTAAGTAAGGAAATAGCAAAGTTACTTGAAGAGAATGCTCATTTGAAAGAGGGAAAAGAGATTATAGCAGGGAAGAAAATACAAATAGCAATACAAAGAGCTGAGTCACATATAGACACAGCAAAGAAAATAGAGGAAGGAGCAACAGCACCAGCAGTACCAATATTATCAATTATTTACCACACAATTTTGCAGCCAGATTCTGGCCTCCTACACCCAAGGAATCAGGGACCCCAAGGAATTCCAAGAATTATTTCCTGTCCAAAAAGAATATGGGCCCTGAGGAGCAGTATCAATTGCAATTCCAGGTGATAAGTGGCCCTTTTTGGCTACAACCTCAGTATAGACCAGAAAAATCAGTGGCCACACCTCTTTGCAGATCACACCACCATGGAAGCACTAAAAAGTTCCAAACTTCTAAAATTCTCTCCAAAAAGAGCAGAGTGTAAAATCCTCAAGACATTGCTACTTCAATCCTCCATGCTGTGAAAAGAGTCCAACATTAACATAAAGTTCCAAATCTGTGAAGAAAAAAAAATGATCAAACAACCAAAATGAACATGAATATAAAAATCTACTAACGTAACAAAGAAGATAAGGATGCAAGATCAGATGAAGACGATGAAGTCAAAATAAAGAAAAACAAAGCTTAAAGAAAAACAAATCTGAATTGGAAACAAAATAAATAAAAATTTCTAAAATAAATTTTCAAAATTAAATAAGAGAGAAAGGAAAAGCTACATAAAAAATGAAAGCAAAAGAAGAACATTATAGAAAAAATTACAACTTTGTAAAAAAGGTACAAAAATACTAAATAATATCTTAAAGACAGAATTTATAAAATAAATAAAAGGTAGAGAATGTCACTGATAAAAATAACTCCTTAAAAAAGCAGAAATAGACATTTGAAAAAAGAGGTTCAAAAACTCACTGAAGAAACTAATAACTTAAAAATTAGACTTGCAGAAATAGAAACTGATGACTTCATGAGATATGAAGACATAATAAAGCAAAGTCAAAAGAATGGAAAAAAAAACAGAAGAAACTGAGTGATATTTTTTATAAACAACTGACAGAAAATAGATTAAGAAAGGATAATTTAAGGTTACTTGATTACCTGAAAACTACATTTTTTAAAAGAGCCTAAATGTTGTATGTCAAAAATTAGAGAGGAACATTGCCTAGATATCCTAGCACCAGGAAATAAAGTAGACAAAAATCTACTGATTACTACATAGTAATATTATAGACAAATTCCAGGGCTCCCAGGTCAAAGATAGAATACTTGAAGCATCCCAAAAGAATCATTCAAATACTGTGGGGCCACAGTTAGCATCACACAGGATTTAGCAGCTACAACATTAAAGGAGAAGAGATCTTGGAATATATTCCAAAAGGTCATAGAAATGAAATTATAATAAAGAACAACTTACCCATAAAAGTGAGTATAATTCTACCAGATAAAATGTATATTTAAAGAAATAGAGGTCTTTCAAGTTTCCCTGATAAAAAGTCAAGAGCTGAATAGATATTATAACTTTTGTAATACAAGACTCAAGAGAATTTTAAAAAGCTAAACATGAAAGAGATATAATAAAGAAACAAAAAAATTAAACTGTTTATCTTTCTTCCTGGGAAAATGAGATATGTATCTTCTAAGCATCTTACCATCATCAGGGCATTTAGAAGGATTCTACATTGAGTTGATTATGTTAAGGTGATGTAAAAAATGGAGAGGGAAATTTCCTAATACAGTGCTTTGAAGAAAAGATGGGCTTAGTAAATGTTTTTGTTTTGTTTTGTTTTTTTTCTGAACCAAATGTTTGCAACATGGCTAATATGGAAATATGTCTTTTAAGATTTCACATTTTTAATCAATATTAAATTGCTTACCTTCTCAAGGAGGGGCAGTGGTGGGAGACCCAAGAAAATTTGGAACTCTTAATCAATTAACTGATTAATTTTTTATATCGAGTTTGTAAGATTTAATGACAGAAACATGTTTTTAAATTTTTTAAGAAAAAACTGCTCTTAATCATATATGTTTATTTGCATAACTTTCCTATGGTTTTTGACACAAGACTTTTATCTTAGTATTTTGTACAAATTTTTTTTCAGTCTGTAACATTTCTTCTGACTTTTGCTACATGATTGTTCTTTATGAAAAAAAAGCTTTTTTTTCAGATTTATGTAATCAATATTATTTATTTTGTTATTTATGCTTCTGTCTTTTTACTAGTCACATGTTTCCTCTATCGATAATTATGAAAAATACCATTTTCATGAAGTTTCTTTTCAAATTAATATTATTTATCCATTTGGTATTTTCTATTATAATGTCTACAAAAGTGTTTCACTGAACATACGAGAGAGAGAGAGAGATTTCTTTCTATTTCTCTGAGCAGATCTTACAGAAGAGTATATATATTCTTGAGTTTAATATAAAATTAAATTTATGTATACATTTATTTCTAAGTCATGCTCATCTATTCCTCTATTCAACTTTTCTATGATTTATATAAAAACAAATATATTTTTTAATTTTAATTTTATCTTTTCTCCAATTAATAATTTTTAACATTCTTTTTTTCAGTTTTGAGTCACCAATTCTCTCCCTTTTTTTCCCTTTTCTCCCCTCTGACATGATAAGCAATCTGATATAGATATTATCTGTGATATTACATAATATATTTTCCCATAACACTCCTTCTGTGGAAGAAAACATGAACAAAAAATGGAGAAAGAAAATGAAATAGAATTTGCTTCAATCTTGATTCAGACTCCATCAATTCTTTCTCCGAAAGCAGATGCCATTTTTCACTATGTATCCTTTAAAAATATCTTAGATCATTGTGTTGCTAAAAGAGCTGTCACTCACAGTTACTTATTGCACAATATTGCTATTACTATGTTCAATGTTCTCCTAGTTCTACTCACTTCTCTCTAGATCAGTTTATCAAATTTTTTCCAGTTTTTTCCCCTGAAATCATCCTGCTCATCATTTCTTATAACACAATAGTATTTTCCACTACAATGATATGACATAACTTACTTCATCATTCCCCAAATCAGGAGCATCCCCTCTCTTTCTGATTCTATGCCATCACAAAAAGAATTGCTATAGACATTTTTGTACATATAGGTTTTTTTTCCCATTTGTTATTATAAACCTGTAATGGTATTGCTGGGGCAAACAGTATGTATGGTTTTCTAGCTCTTTGAGCTAGTTTCTTGTTGCTATTCAGATAGTTTGAATTAGTTCACAATTTCCCCCACAGTGCATTAGTGTCTCAGTTGTTGTCATTTTACTCCTCTTTCATAATAGCCAAACTTTTAGTTGTGAGGTGGTACTTCATTATTCTTTTAATTTGACTCTCTGTAATTAATGATTTAGAACAATTTTTTTCACGTAACTATATATGTTTGATTTCTTCATTTGAAAACTGTTCATATGCTTTTACCATTTTTCAATTGGGGAATGGATTGTATCCTTATACATTTGACTAATTTCTCTATGTATTTGAGGAATTAGGCTTTTATTAGAGAAACATAAATTTTGTTCACATTTATGATTACTATATATTACCCTCCATTCTTTTTCCCTTGTTTATCCTATTCCCTCTCTCCTTTCACTCTGTCCATCTGTTTCTGACCATTTCCCCCCAATTTATCCTCACTCCTGTCACCATCCTTCTTGTATTTCATCCCTCTCCTACTTTCCCATAAGGTAAAATATATTTCTATATACACCACTATGCTGAGACCCACTCAGAGAAATAGAGTTTCTTAATAGGGTCTCTTATCTGGATCTCATCACGGTCAACACAGGTTTTGGCAAAGTCCTGTACTGACTCTTATGACTTGAAAATTGGGCCATAGGATGGATGGCTTATCCAAAAAATCTGACCCCTCTTTGACTCCTTTTTGATCAGAACCTATTATTATTGAAAGCATTATAATTTAGATTTTTAGGATAGCCCCAAGCCTTATAGAAAGCCCCTGAGTGCCCCATAGTAAACAAGCACTTAATGAGTTAACAGCCTTTTTTTGCTCAGCAGAGAAAAACTGCAGCTGTGGGTATATCTCTCTTACTGCTCCAGATGTACCAAGGACACAATTTGGCAGGGTCAGGGAAATTTCACTCTCACTTAGGTACTTTCCCATGACAAAATACACCCTACAATTTTAAAGGCTCATTCTTTAACATACCTTTTGAAGCATGGACACTCTTACTAAAATAAAACTGACATAAAGAAAGAATCATCCCTTAACCTTGGATACAGCCTCATCTGGCATAATCTACATGGGAAAAAAATGTGTATGTTACCTGCCAACTGCTATGTAATTTTTTTAACCTTGGGTGTTTCCATACAGCTTTTGATTTCAAATGTACTTGGTAGAAAAAAACTTTGCTCATAATAATGTGTAAAATAAACCACAAGCTCAATGCCTGGAGAAGCATCATGAGGTAACGTATTAGACTGACAGTTCCCAGTTTTCTGCTTTGTTCTTTCTCACCTAAACTGTACCTCTCTAGATCCCTGGAGCTGCTGGACAGGTTTTGGCACCATTAACTGTGTAGTCATCTTTGACAAATTCTGATGAAAGTAAGTCTCAAGCATTGCCCCACCACCACCACTTCTCCCATCTTCCACTCCTATAAAAGCATTTTAATAATACTATTATCTAAAATAACTTATCTAATTATATCCCTCCCTTAATCCTTCTCCCAGGGCATTCCTGTTTATCACTCTTTAGTTGTTTTTTGTTTTGTTTTGTTTTGTTTTGTTTTACCATCCTATCATATTCAACTAATGCACTTGCTGTCTATGTATACTCCTAATAGCTACTAACTTGGGCAGCTGGGTGGCTCAATGGATTGAGAGCTAGGCACAGATATGGCAGGTCCTGGGGTCAAATCTGGTCTCAGATACTTCCTAGTTGTGGGACCTGTTCAAGTCACTTGATCCTCATTGCCTAGCCCTTACCCCTCTTCTGCCTTAGAACTGATACACATTATTGATTCTAAGATGAAAGATAAAGTTTTAAAAAAGTAGCTACTAAAAATGATAAAGTTCTTAGGAGTTACAAGTATCATCTTTTAATCTAGGAATGTAAACAATTTAACCTTGTTTAATCCTTTATGATTTCTCTTTCCTTTTTTTATACTTCTCTCGAATTTTATATTTGAAGTTCAAATCTGTTCAGCTCTTGCCTTTTCATCAGGAATGCTTGAAAGTTCCTTATTTCATTGAATACCCATTTTCCCCTGAAGAATTACATTTGGTTTTGTCCAGTAGATGGTTATTGGTTGCAGTTCTAGTTCCATTGTCCTTGAGATTATTTAATGTAGAAGCTGCTAAATATTGTGTTATCTAGACTGTACAGTTCATGGTATTCAAATTGTTTCTTTTTGGCTGCTTGCAACATTTTCTTCTTGACCTGAGAGTTTTAGAATTTGCTAAAATATCCCTGGAAGTTTTCCTTTTGAAATCTTTTGCAGCAGGTGATGGGAGTATTCCTTAAATTTATATTTTACCTTTTCAATCTAGAATATCATGGAAGTTTTCCTTGGTAATTTCTTTCAAGTTCATATCTAAATTTTTTATTGTGGCTTTTATTTATTCCAATAATTATTAAATTATCTCTTCTCAATCTATGTTCCAGGTCAGTTATTTTCCCAGTGACATAATTCAGATTTTCTTCTATTTTTCATACTTTTGAATGTTTTATTGTTTCTCAATGTCTCACAAAATTATTAGATTCAATCTTTCTGATTCTACTTTTAAGGGATTTTTTTTCAGTGAAGTTTTATGTCTCCTTTCCCATCTGGATAATTATATTTTTAAGAAGTTGTTTTCATCAGTGAATTTTATACATCTTTTTTCCATGGTAGTCAGTTCTACTTTTTAAAAAGTTCCCATCAGAGGATTTGTGTGCCTCTTTTGCCAAATGGCCTATTCTTTTTTAAATTGTTATTTTCTTCAATATTTTTCTGACTTTTTTCCCAAGCTGCTGACTCTTTTTTCATGATTTCTAGGTGTTACCTCATCTGTTTTTCCAAATATATTTCTACCTCTCCTATTTTCATAATCTTTTATTAGTGCCTTCAAAAATTATTTTGTGGCTTCAGAAAAATTTACATTTTGTAAGGTTTTAGATGCAACAGAATTGACTTCTTCTGGGCTTGTGTTTTGGTTTAACTTGTCACCAAAATAACTTTCTATGTTGTGTTCTTTTTTTAACATTTAATAATTTTTATTTTTTAGAAAAGTTAACATGGTTACATGATTCATGCTCTCACTTTCCCCTTCACCCCCCCCACTTCCCCCCATAGCCAATGTGCATTTCCAATGGATTTAACATGTGTCATTGATCAAGACCTATTTCCAAATTGTTGATAGTTCTGTTGGTGTGGTAGTTTCGAGTCTACATCCCCAATCATGTCCGTCTCAACCCATGTGTTCAAGCAGTTGCTTTTTTTCTGTATTTCCATTCCTGTAATTCTTCCTCTGAATGTGTCTAGCGTTCTTTCCCATAAATCCCTCAGAATTGTCCTGGGTCGTTGCATTGCTGCTAGTACAGAAGTCCATTACATTCTATTTTACCACAGTGTATTGGTCTCTGTGTACAATGTTCTTCTGGCTCTGCTTCTTTCGCTCTGCATCAATTCCTGGATATCTTTCCAGTTCACATGGAATTCCTCCACTTTATTATTCCTTTGAGTGCAGTAGTATTCCATCACCAGCATAAACCACAATTTATTTAACCATTCCCCAATTGAAGGGCATACCCTCATTTTCCAGTTTTTTTGCCACCACAAAAAGTATGGCTATAAATATTTTTGTACAAGACAGTTTGTCTATGATCTCTTTGGGGTACAAACCCAACAATGATATGGCTGGATCAAAGGATAGGCTGTTGTGTTCTTTTTTGTTTGTTTCTTTGTTCATTTTCCAGGCTTTTCTATATTACTTTTAACTTTAACAAACTGCTAACATTCAATTCTCTTTCTGTGGTGAAAGGTACTCTGTTCCAAAACTTGGCTTTTTTGTGAAGCTGCTTTCAGAGCTAGTTTCAGCAATCCATAAGCTTTCAGTTCTCCCAATATGGTAGTATCTAAGGAGAAATATATTTAATATTTTTCTGGCCTATGCTCTGCTCTGTGAGTGACCACAAGCACTCTTTGTCTACCTTCATACTGTGACCAGGGTCTCCTGCTCCTCTGCAGCCATATATGTTGGTATGTTAGTGCTTATGTTTGTGCTAGGACCATGACTGAGGACCATCACTAAAGACTACAACCTTGATTGACATATGAATGATGCCACAGAATCTTCCACCCAGAGCCAACAAAAGAATTCCTGTCATCTCCTTCTGACAAGTTTTCTGAGTGCCTTACTCTCTTTGGGCTCAGAACTCCAGAAGCCATTGTACCTGATTCAGATTCAAAAATTCCAAGCTGGCTTGCAATGGTGAAGCCTGCTATGTTGCCAAGGTCTTTGCTCCACTCCTGCTCTAGGGCAATACTCTTTTCCTAATGACCTTATAAGTTGTCTTGGTCTTAAAAAATTGTTTCCCCTCTTTTAGTCAATCCTCCAATTGCAGAATTTTTGAGGCATTATATCAAAGTTGTTTGGATAGTAATTTGGGAGAGATTAGGGAGGTTTCTGTTCTCAAAGGCATATTATTTCTACCTCTCAATATCAATTTTTTTTGAGAAATACTGCTTCCTAGGAATTTGAAAATCAGTAGCAAAACGTCTTCTTTCTGGGGGCAGCAGGGTGGTTCAGTGGATTGAGAGCCAGACTTACAGATGGGAGGTCCTAGTTTCAAAGCTGGCCTCAGACACTTCCTAGTTGTGTGACCTAGGCAAGTCTCTTAACTGCTATTGCCTAGCCCTTACCACTCTTCTGCCTTGGAGTTAATACACAGTATTGACTCCAAGATGGAATGTAAGGGTTTATTAAAAAACCTTCTCCTTTCTGCATTTTTATATTACTTGATATTTTCAAACTATATTTCTTCAAAAGAATTATATTTTTTCTAATTTAAGAAATATCCTTGGTATAATATGATTGGTAGAGAATTTAATTTGTAAAATAATTTGAATATTATCAATAGTTTTACTATTTAGCATGGTTTCCCCACCAACACTAAATAAGCTGTGTTGATAAACTTAAAGAAATTTTTCATTTCTTTTTTTTGTGAGATAATAGTCAAATTTAGATATAACCTTTCATTTGGCAAAATTGTCATAAGTTTTCATGATGTTATTGTTGTTCAGTGATATTTAACTCTTCATGACCCCATTTGGAGTTGTCTTGGCAAAGATAGTAAAATGGTTTGCCATTTCCTCCTCTACTTTATTTTATAGATGAGAAAATTAAGGTAAACAATGTTAAGATATTTGCCTTAGAGCACACAGCTAATAAGTATCTGAAGCTGGATTTGAAATAAGGTCTTCCTGAATTCAGGCCTGATGTTATCCACTATCCCATCTAGCTGAGGAGTTTCCTTAGCCTAACTTTAAAAGTCTCCCACCATTTTGCATGCAAGCTACCTTTCCCATGAACTCAGCTTTACTTCCATCATTTTCTTTCAGGGATTCTATGCTTCTGGCAAATTTGACTACTACTAACTCTTTCTCCAACTCAACATTATATTTCCTGCCTCCAAATATTCACACAAATCTCTGCCATATTTAGAATGCACTTTTTCATTATATGTATTTGAGAATCTTTTTTTACCTACAAAATTCAATTTAGTTGCCCTCCCCCACTCTAGGAAACCATTACAAATCTCTGTCTCAGCCCCTAAGTTGTGGTTTCTCAAGCTATCTTTTTTTTTACTTATCTTTATATTTCTATGTCTCCATTTGGATATAATCATCATTGAGGACAGGTTTTTTTTTTCATTATATCTTTGTATCCCTTGAACCTAGGACAGTGGCTCACATAGTTACAAATCTCAGTTTTACAATTAGAAACCACCTGAGAGGACACCTAGTCCAAATTCAAACTGAAGTCCCTAACATCAAGCAGATACTCTTAAAAATGGTACTTAATTTCAATGAATGGGATTATAATTTCATTATTCTTATTTTTCTAAAGTCTTTAGTAGGGAGTAATATCTGAAAATTCCCTCCAAGAATGATTAGGGAGAAAACCTTGAAATTCTCTTTAGTGATGAAACATTTCTGAATATATATCATCTATTCACCAGAATTGTGAAATTCTTGTGAGGAGGGATTATATTTTCTGACATTTTATTGTCTATATCAGTGATGGGCAAACTTTTTAAAGAGGGGGCCAAAGGAAAGGAAATGCTCATCAGGCAGTCTATTTCTAAGGCTACTCTTTCAAAGTTTCATTGTATTGTATCCTACTCATTGTATTTGTCAGATTAGGAATAATGTCACTGGGCCTGATAGAACATTTCAGGGTGCCACATCTGGTCCACACGTCATAGTTTGCCCATCACTGGTCTATTTTATAGATATTCTCCATCTTCTGCTCACTAAGGAGCCAATACAATGGGAGACCAAAAATCATAGAAGAGTATTTTTTTTCTTACATGTCTCAAGAAGATATATTTTGTCACCTTTCTGAGACAGAAAGGGAAAATTCGATTAGCTATCATTCACTAATAAGTCTCAAATATTATATATATATTACTAGAAACCTCAATCACATTTTCTCAACAATTCTGAAACATGAAAACATATTATAAGAAAAAATTTAGTATCAGATAAGCTTATCTTAAATTCAATAAAATTGTTCCATCATAATGGAATATTATAGTACTGAATCCAAAGAAACAATGAATTTAAAGTGCTTTGGAAGTCCTATTTAACCTAGTCTTTTAAGGTATACAAATACCAGAGTATAGAGCAAGGGAGGTTTGTGAAGAAACATTGGGAAATCTATGTTTATGAAAGAAGATAAGAATGGTTTGATGAGGGTTCCAGGTCAGAGAACCTGGAAAAAGGAAAAGGAAGCCATGATGCTACATGATAAGTCACACTGATTTCATAATGAAGTCATATGAATTTTGCAGAGTCAAGCACTTGGCGTATTCGTACTCTGCTGTATCCTTCAATGAATGAAATCACTGGTGCCAGTATTACTAGCCACCTGTGGAATAATGCAACTGAGGTGGGCAAGAATGACCATGAGCAGTGAGCACAGCCCAGTGGCCTAGGTTGGATGAAACAATTCCTTCAGCCTCTAAATATAATTTCTTCCCAGGGCTTTGAGCCAGAGAGAAGATAGCTGCCCTAACTGCCCAACTATTCTTGATTTCCTTCTTCACATCTTTTTTAGTAAGTTCGAAGGCATTAATGCAAGAAGTAGCATCGGACTATAACCAATCATTATATATCAACAGCAATTCTCCTTCCCCTCCTGTGGTTATTGTCTATTCCTTTATGTTATCAGGTATCTCACCGCTAGATTTAAAAAAAATAGTAGAGTCTTGGAGGATGATTCAGTGGGAGTTAGTAAGTCTAGGATAAATAAGTTTAGATTCATCTATTAACAGTATGAGGCTGGAAAAAAGGGGAGGTAATTGAGCAAAGGTTATGACTCAGAAAACTTCCCACCCGCTGACATTCCCCAGTGTTTCAGTCTTTAGTGAGCCCATGAAGATAAATGAGATAAGAGCCAAGAGATTTTAAACATGTTAATCACTAAACTCTGTCTTTCCTTCTGTCTTCCTCCTCCTTTTCCTCCTCCTCTCATCTTCCTGACTCTGTTTTTCTTTTTTTCTGTCTCTCTGTCTCTGTCTATCTCTTATAAAGAAAAAGGTGAGAAAATACAGCTCCTTCCTCCTATTGTATATGGGGATTATAGTAGGGATAAAATGTTGCACAGGGTATTCAATGTGGTTGACATTATTTGTTTTTGCTACAGTTTTTTTGTTATTTTTACAAAGAAAGAATCATTGAGAAAAAGGGGAGCGACATATTTAGAAGTAAATGTGAACTAAAAATAAAACATTCCATAAAGGTAAATTATATATTTAAAATTATTTTGTGAGTACATTTTGATTTACATAATGCAATACATGTATTATGCATTACACATATAACATACATGTATGTATATATCTGTGTATATGTTTGTATATATGTATACAAAATCCAGGACCATGATAGTGGTCTCTAATAGCCTTGTGTTTTTTTAATTATATTTTTCCAGAATACAAAGATACATTTTTAAATGATTGTTCTCTGACATTTTGCTACCTACGTTCTCTCCTTCCCTCCCCCTGTCCGAAGATAGCAAGCAATATGATGTAAGTTATACATGTGCTATCAAATAATATTTATTTCCATATTTATCATGTTATGAAAGAAGACACATATTGCTTATATTATGGGGGGAAACTTATGAAGAAAATGAGGTAAAAATGGCTTAAATCTGTATTCAGACTGCGCTAATTACTTCTGTGGAGATGGATGCTTTTTTTTATTATGAGTCCCTTGGAGATGTCTTTTATCTTTCTAATAGCCTTGTATTTAGATGATAGACACATAGTATTTGTAGGACGTATATTCAAAGTCTTTGCATTTTGGTAGGATCTGTCAATAGTTGTGTTTCACTATCCCAGAGAATTAAAATTTCTTCCTTACTATGACGAAGGTTTGGAGATCCCAATGTGTCAAGTTTTCTCTTTAGCAGTATCACTAGAAGGAAAAAAATGATTGATCTGGCCATCATGTAGAAATCAAGTCAAAGAATTTCTGTGCAGAAAGGGACATAAGTAAATACGTTGTACCTTTTAAGGCTTTATTTTGGACATGATTAAACTAAGACTTGGAGACAGAAAGTTGAATCCCCAACTGCAGTCTCTAATTTTCAGGTTGGTATGTAAACTGCCATATTGTCCTCACATTCACCAAGAATGTCTGAATGCCATTTAATCCTCAGATTAATAATAAAAATACAAAACATTCCCCCCCAAAAAAAGATAACCAAGGTTATTTATGTTTTTTGCAGACTTTTGAAGTTTTCGAAGTGCTTTCATGAACATACTCTAGTGGGGAAAATAAAAAAATAATTTAATTCAATTACTTACTATATATGAAACCCCAAAACATGTTTAGAGACTTTAGTATGCTTATTTCCATTTAAGATGCCTTATTTGTTTGCATCATCTCCTTTTTGCCTTGCTTTAAGACACTTGCTTCTTTTTTACCAGTTTCCCTAAAATTAGAGAGAATAAGAAACTTTCAGAAGTTTCTTCTTTTCTCAGTAAACTTTGTTTTTCATGAATCTCTAAATATAAGATGGTGGCTCTAAGTGTGGGATAATGGGGTAGAGGAAACACAGGTTATGAGGAGCTGAGTTTATTTACTGCCACTGATACTCTGTGTGTGACATAGATAAATCATATAGCTTTCTAAGTACTGTTTCTTTATCTTTAAAGTGAGGGGACTGCAAGTGATGCCTTCTGGAGTTCCTTCTACCTCCTCATGATTTTTGTGAACCTGAAGTTTATGTTTAAAGAAAATTACTGTATAAAGTCATTGCAAAAGCAATTAGAGA
This sequence comes from Gracilinanus agilis, assembly GCF_016433145.1. Lineage (NCBI taxonomy): Eukaryota > Metazoa > Chordata > Mammalia > Didelphimorphia > Didelphidae > Gracilinanus > Gracilinanus agilis. The sequence goes on from NC_058130.1 coordinate 368,859,990, forward strand.
GTATCACATGATTGGTTCTGCTCTTTTTCATTTCTTTAAACTGGCTGAGTTACATGATTCATACAAAGGCCACCTATCTGCCTCTTTAATTTAAAAACTATTAATTCCTTAATAAATTGTAGGACTTGTCAGACTTCTCAAAAGAACAATAGCAGATACTAGGATTTGGAAGCAAAGAAACCAGGGTTCTTTGCTGCTTGGTTAACATAATTTATTTACTTTAGCTACTTATTAGGCTGCTTAATTGTTTATATGTACATAATTTTACACACACACACACACACCTCTTATAGACTTTCATTATAGGCCATCAATGTTTGATGTAGTCCCTCCAAATCACAAAATATTAGATGTAAGGGAGCTCAGAGGTCATTTGGCCATGCCATACCTAAACAGTAATTCTTTCCATGCCCTCCCAAACAAGTGGCTATACAAACCTCACAAGAAGACAAAAAATGAAGGGAAATCCATTACTTCATAAAGCAGTTCCTTATTATTTGGGGGCTACTATTTTTGTAAGTAAGCTAAATTTCACAGTGAGCCAAAAATTAGACTCTATGCAACTCTTATTCCTAGGTCTGCCTTCTGGATCCAAATAGACCAAGAGTGATCCTACTCTTCATTAGAGTTTAACAAAAAACCTCAAACAAAACATTATAAAACTTCACTCTTCATTACATAAAGTCTATTGACCATCAAAAGTTGTCAACCTGCTGACTATAGACTGTCTGTCCATTTAAAAAAATGAAGCATCCTGTGGGCTAATACATCATGGAACTCTTCTTATTGGCCAGTAGATATTATATGGGTGGCAAATCTCCCTATATATATATATATATATTTTCCCCTGAGGGGTCTGGATAGTTCACCAGTCCATGAGAAAAGCTAGCTACATCCTTTCTAAGATGTGTTTCAATAATTTTCTAAAATGTATTCTCCAATCATTTTAATAATTAAGAGCCTATTTAAATGTGTAGATGAGTTAATAATCAATTCCATCTAAATTATGATAATGTTCATTTCAATGCTGTATGTGTATCACTGTATTGAAATTATGGTCTCTATAATTATGTATACTGTTTCCTAAAATAGAAAAAAGTAAATTGAAAAGAATGCTAGTAGCCCGATAAAAAAAATTTTACTTTTATGTATTTCACATTTAAATCACTTGCCCAACCTTAGTAGGTCTACATTAGTACTTTTCATACTACTTATATTCATTGTGTGATGATCATAATTTCTATTGAAATATTTAAATCAGATCTGTTAAGAAATATTAAATGAGGCAAAAAGTGAGTATATATATGTAAAACCCAGTGGAACTGTGCATTGGCTATGGAGGCTGGGGGGATTTGGGGGAAAGGGAAAAAACATGAAACATGTAACTATTGGAAAATATTCAAAACTAAAATTTAAATTTAAAAAGTGAGTATATATGGCTACACAAGTTCATCCTCAGCCCACAAAAGATATGAATATAATTTAAATTTCCTCTGATTTATTACAATTGAGTATGCTTAGCCAAGACATACATATTAAGTTTTAAAAAATAGTATTTTGGATTCCTAAGATTTGGAAACAATTTTTTGAAAGAAATGACAATAGGGACAATAGTAAAATTATTATTTTTCTATCTCACTTTGTCCCTTGGTCAATTTCTCTTGAGGCCTCCATTTTGTAAAGGTCTTCAATCCTTCAATCCCATCCTTGACCTGTTCCTGAATTTCAGGAAGTATAAATAAGGACATTTATCTTGCTTTCAAATTTTTCCCAATATTGTCTCTCTCTCTTCTCCAAAAAGAGCTATCCAAATAACAATATATAAATAAAAAGTAAAAAAAAAATAACAAAACTCATCAACATATTGAAACAAATCTAAAAATATATGCAACGTACCTAGATAGTGGTGGTAGATTTTTAAAACTTGTTCTCCAAGATGTAAGACACATTATTATTAACATTTATCTAGCATTTACTATGTGTTATGTGCCTTGCTCAGTGCTTTACAGTTACTAACACATTTGATCCTCAGAACGACTTTGAGTTGTAGATGCTTTTATTATCTGCATTTTACAGATGAAGTGAGGCAGAGTAAAATGATTTGTTGAGTTTAATCTGTTTTAACATTTTCTTCTCACTTTCTTAAGTCTAGAACAGGAGTCGGCAACCTTTTTGGCCTTGAGAGCCATAAATGCCACATTTTTTAAAATGTAATTTCGTGAGAGCCGTACAGTGCTCACAGTGCGAGCTCCTGTAACAGTGCGCATTCCTGTAACAGCACCTGAAAAAAAAATTGCCTTTATGGCTCCTGCAGAAAGAGCCATATCTGGCCCTCAAAAGAGCCAGATATGGCTCAAGAGCCATACATTGCCGACCCCTGGTCTAGAAAGTCAACAAAACAATGTCAAGCCCTAATTTGTTGTGTGCACTGATTTCTCAGGTATAAATTCACACACTGATAATTAATAATAATTTCTGGAGCTATTATGAACTGGTTCCATTGTACTGCTGAGTGTGTCATGCCCATGGAGCTCATGCCTGAACAAAGGAATGGGTTAGGAATATCTTCTTATATCTCTTCTGTAGAGTTATGCTCATTCTCTCTTCTACCCTTTTCATCGGGGAATAGGATATAGAACTAGAACATACAAATTCTTTGGCAGTAAATCATCATGCTATCCTTTGCCAGTAGAGTAGAAGCAACTGAACAAGCTGTGCTCCTGCTGAAGGCATGTTTAGAGGAACAGAGATTGGGGTCTCCAAGAAGAGACTCAAAGGAGAGGAATTCTTGATCATTGTTCTCTACATTTACAAATAGGACTTCTCGTGAATGGCAGAGAATAGCTCAGCTCTGGCTCAGGTCCTCACAACTGTTGATTCTCCTTGTGTTTGTTTTTTGGTGTATATATATGAGGAAGGTTGATATTTACCTAACTAGGAAAGAGGAAAGGATTATTTTGGTTACATTTCTCCTATTTTTTCAATTTTCTACTTCATTTAGCAGGGTTTTCCATTGTTCCTGTTATAATACTAGAGGATGTTAGGCATGTCTGCCACTCTTTGTATTATCATTTCATGGAAGTATCTCTTGTCAACTTCTTCCTATAATTCCTCTTTTTTTTCTATCCCTTGCAACAGATTTTTTTCATACATAGCAGTTGTTTTTTTTTGCTTAAGTTCATTATGAACATACTTGAAGGCAAGATGACCAATCTCATTCCTTGTTGACTCTGGGCAAATGATAATACCAAATATATCAATCTCTTTATTTGCTTCTTTGCTAAAGAGAATGTCAGCTTTTTTCTATATAGTTGCCACTTTTTTGGTCTTTATTTGAGTTCTAGTCAGAATGCTAAAAAAGATGCCATTCATTTCCACCAGTTGTACAATCATTTTCTGGTGTTTCAGCAAAGATCATGGCTTAAATACCAACAAATGATTTAGCTGCTACTCAGTCTAAGAACTGCATAAAATGTAGCACTACGTACATCTTGTTCTGTCCACTTCTGAAGGCACATGAGATAATGGGCCATTTTCATGTGTCATCATGATCAGCCTTCTGATGATGAAAACTTTCTCTACTTAACTAGGTTTTACTGAGATAACAGTCAAAGTTTGTTCCTAACATTATATTCAAACTTTCTAGCCAGATCAAAGCTCCCAGTATTTCTACTCCAGTGACTGAGGCTAGAGTGTGAACCAGGAAAACAGCAAAAAAAATCTCCCAGACTCCCACTACCCAGTAAGCACTCAAATATATGAGCTCTAGAACTTCTAAAAACAGCAGCATAAAAATGCTAAAGTTTGAAACAGTGATTTTCCCACTCATAGGTGAGCCCTGACTAACTTTAACATAAAGTCAAAGTCAAGAAATAGGTTGAAAAATGAGAAAAAAAGAACAAAAGAACTTTACAGTAAAAACCTACCATGGTAGCAGAGAAGATCAAGAAATAAACTCAGAAGAAGACAGCAATGTGAAAACAGTAAACAAAAATGCTCAAAGGGAAAATACTAACTGAAACTAAAACCAACATAAATTCTTAGGATAATTATAGAACGATATGAGTGGTATAGGAAAAACTGGGGAAAGAATACAGAGTGATACAAGAAAATTTTGAAAGTCAAATTAATAGCTTGGTTAAAAAAAGATGCAAAAAACTGAAGAAAATAATACCTTCAAAAACAAAATTTGCTTAATGGCAAAAGAGGCACAAAAATAAGATGAAGAAAATAAGTACATAAAGAAGAATAGGCCAGATGGAAAAGGAGGTACAAAAAATAACTGAAAAAAGAAACTTCTTGTATTTAGAACTGAACAAATGAAAGTTTATGATTACATGAGATATTAAGAAACAATAAAAAAGTCCACAATGAAACAAAACATGAAAGATGTGAATTCTCTCATCAGGAAAAAAACTGCCCTAGAAAATAAATCAAGGAGCAATAACTAAGAATTATTGGACTATTTGAAAGCCATAATACACAAAAGAGCTTATGAGTCACTTTTCAAAAAAGTATCAAGTAAAACTGCCCTGATTTCTTATATCCAGAGGTTAAAATAGAAATTGAAAGAATCTACCCACTACCTCCTGAAAGAGTTCCCAAAATTAAAACTTTTAGGAATGCTACAATCAAATTCCAGAATTCCCAGGTCAAGGAGAAAATATTTCAAATAGCCAGAAAGAAACCATTTAAATATTATAAACAGTCAGGATGATACAAGATTTAGCAGATAACACTTTAAAGGTATGATAGGAAGGCAAAGGAGAAAAGATTATAATTAAGAATTACATATTCAGGGGGTAGTTGGGTGGCTCAGTGGGTTGAGAGCCAGACCTAGAGTTGGGAGGTCCCGGGAAGTTGGGAGGTTGGGTTCAAATCTGGCCTCAGACACTTCCTAGCTGTATAATCCTGGGCAAGTCACTTGACCCCAATTGCCTAGCCCTTACAACTCTTCTGCCTTGGAACCAATATACAGAATTGATTCTAGGAAGGAAGGAAAGGTGTTAAAAAACAATAACATGTCCAACTAAACTAAATATTATCCTTCAAGGAGAGGAAACATATTTAATGAAATAGAGTACTTAAAAGCATTTTTGATGAAAGACCAAAACTGAATAGATAATTTGATTCTCAAACACCAGACTCAAGAGAAACATGAAAAAGTCAACATGAAAGAGTAATTATAAGAGTTTCAACAAAGATAAACTTAGTACATTTCTACATAGGAAGATGATAGATATAATTATTGAGAACATTTTTATTCTTAGGGCAGTAAGGAGTTTTCATAGACAAAGGTCATAGATGTAGTCAATTATGGTGAAATGATAAAAAATGAAGGTGTGAGAAAGGAAGGCACTGGGAGAAAGGGGAAAGGAAGAGATCTAATTGGGAAAATTATCTCACATGAAAGAGGCATACAAGGAATAGTTTTTAAAGTAAAAAATGAAATGGAGGAGGTGTGGTTGGCAATGCTTGTACCTCACTCTCATTAGAATAGATTCAAAAAGGGAAGAATACATATACCTATTCAATATAACTTATCCAAGAGGAAAATAGGAGGGGGATGGGTAAAAAGAAAGGAGGGAAAGGATAGTAAAAGAGAGAACAGATTAAGGCAGTCAATGGTTGGAAATAAAATAGACTTTTGAGGAAGGACAGGATAAAAATAGAAAGAGAAAATCAGAGACATATACAGAAGAAAATGAAATGGAGGAAAATACACAGTAATGATAACCATTAATGTGAAGGAGATAGATGCATTCATAAAACAAAAGTAGATTGGTAGATTGCAAAATACATTTGAAATCAGAGTCTAACAGTATGTTTATAAGATTCAGAAACAGAGTTAAAATAAAAAACAAAAAGTTGGGACAGAATCTAACATGCTTCAACTGAATTTTTAAAAATGTAGGATAAGCAAAAATAGAAATAATTAAAATATGATAATGAGGGAAACTACATTTTCCTAAAAGGTACCTTAGAACATGAAGCAATATAAAAAATCTACAAAATGTTTCTCTGAAAAAGCTTAATTTCTCAAATATATGCTAAGTATAGAACTAATTAAAATTCATAAAATAAGAGGCATTCTCCAAGTAATAAACTGCCAAAGGATATAAAAAGGCAGTTTTCAAAAGAAGAAATGAAAGCTCTCTCTACTCTTATAAAAAATTCTCTAAATTACTACTGATTAGAGAAAGGCAAAGCAACTCTGAGATCACACCTCATACCTTTGAGATATTGAAAATGCTAGAAGGGATGAGTGTAAAATAGTTAAAGTAATGAACTATTGGTGAAGTAGTGAAACTTGTCTAAGCATTCTGGGGAACAATTTCAGACTAGTTCAAAAGGACTATATAACTGTCTATACCCTTTGACCCAGTAATAACATAACCAGGTCTGTATCACCAAGAGATCAAAGAAAAAGGAAAAGGACTTATAAGTACAAAAATTTTTGTAATAACTCTTTTTGTAGTGGCAAAGAATTAAAAAATGAAGGGATACTCATCAATTGTAGAATGGCTTGAAGAACCATGGTATGTGCTTGTGATGAAAATCTATTGTGCTGTGGGAAATGATGAGGTAGGTGGTTTAACTAAAAACCCATAGCAAGACCTATAAGAAGTGAGATAACATGAAGACAGAAGAACTAGAATGATCAGCATTGAAAGATTTTACTACTCTGATCAATAAAATGATCCAATTACAAAGAAATCATGAAGAAAAAATGTTACCCCTTTGAAAGAGAAAACTGGAAAAGTCTGTGTGTAAATTGAAGTATAATCTTATCACTTTATTTTTCTTGCTTTTAAAAATTAGGACCAAAATAGAAATATGTTTTGCATGATTTTGTATGTATGGTATTGCTTTCTCAATGAAAATGGGAAGTGGTAGAAGGGAGAAGAAGAATTTGAAACTCAAAATTTAAGAATTAAAAAAATTTATATAAAGATATAATAAAAATGGAATATCCCAAAAAGTAAATAAGTAACTTAGAAAAAATATGAATATCAACTAATTTTTTAAAAGTGCTACAGAAGTGACTGGCATTATTTTAATCATTATTGTCAACAACGACAAGATTTCTTTTTAAATTTTTGTTATTCAGATAGAAATTTTGTTGGGACATATTATGTGGCTCTTATATGTTTGTGACTTTTTTAATCAAATAAAACTACTGGGGCATTTATTCATCTTCTGTAGCCTCACTGAAAGCATCTTTGGGACATCTCTAGTAGCAGTCACTTCATTCTGTTCTTACATGGTTATGTTTGCTCCTGTAATGTCTCCACATTTTAACAACTTTCCATTCCATATAGTTTGGAAATTATAAGGATTTGATTAAACAGCATCTATTAAAATCACTCTCCTTAAAGGAATATGTTAATGTTATGTTCAATTTACTATGGTAATACTTTGGTTTGTTACCGTACTTCAGTGCCACTACAGTTTATTGTTTTGTAAATTCTTTCAAATTATCTCTATTCTTTATATGGGAAATTTTATCTATTCACTTCTGAAAAGTAATTAACGTCTGGTGTTTATATGTGAACACTTAATTGTATCTTTCTAGATATATGAAAGGTACTAATACTTTGCAACCAATGGTGATAGTCATTCACACCTTCTACCATTTTCCTGCATAATTTGCATCAATCCATAAATATGGGTTCCTTAAGGATAACACTAACTTCTATATTTTCTGGTGATGATAGTGGAGGATATAATTATTTTTATTGTTATTATCTAAAGGATTTTATAATTTGTTTGCACAATCTTATATATAGGAAAGTTGAAAGGAAGATTATGTAGCTATACTGAATATCTCCACCTATAACATAGATGACACAATAATAAAAAAAAATTAAAATTAACATTTATATTGATATGTGCCAGACACATTAAAATCTTTATAAATATTATCTCTGAAAATGAAATTTTTGGTCTAATTTCATAAGATATTTAGTCTGAAATTAAAGATTTTATATTATGCAGAACTAATTACTAGAAATTTTGCAATACTGAAGTTCATAGTCAGGTAACTGCGGCAACTAAATCAATGGAAGTAGATTAAATACATTGTTTCCTCAAATGAACTAAAAATATCATCAAGTTTTGAGGTATAATTATGTTTTTTTTTTTATTTTTTTTAAAACCCTTACCTTCCGTCTTGGAGTCAATACTGTGTATTGGCTCCAAGGCAGAAGATTGGTAAGGGTAGGCAATGGGGGTCAAGTGACTTGCCCAGGGTCACACAACTGAGAAGTGGCCGAGGCCAGATTTGAACCTAGGACCTCCCGTCTCTAGGCCTGACTCTATAATTATGTTTTTAGAAACATTTTTTGGCATAGTATTGTCCTTCAAAAGTTGAAAATAGTTGCTTGATTCATTAGGGTGGGAAATAAAGCATTGTTTTATTAATCATTGACTTTAAAATGGACATAACTCTATGTGTTCTAAATTGAAGTTTTTTAAATATTTGCAATTGAGAATTTTATATTCATTAAATATATTTAATTTGTTTAATTTAAACAATATGTGCATATAATTGATCCAAAATTCTACCAAAATACTGATTGCATTTATGTTTATTTATACTATATTTTACTACAAAGTAAGATGTTACTTAAGAGATCGTAGAGAGTAGAATAACCTGCCAGGATTTAGAGTCATCACAACCCCCTTTTTAAGTAGAAGAGATTCAGGAGTTGTGTGGGATCATTAGTAAATATGACAGATTCAGTGTCACTAACCAATCAAAAGAAGACAGAAATGGATTATCTTTGTGAAAACAGCACAAACTGAGGGTTTTAGTGGCCTTTTGACAAGAATGCCAAAGGAAGCTTCTGGCCACTTACAATAGAATGTTAATAGCTTATGTCACTTTTACACTGACAGCTCTGAAGTGAGAGGCCACTAATCTCTGTTTGTAATATCCACAGCTGAAGAAAAAAAAATAAGTCTTTCTCCTTAAGCATGGGATCAGCATTAGCAGTCTAAAAATTTAGGGAATGCTATACAACATGTCTGGAAGTTGGAGGGAATAAAAGGTGTTGGAATGGATTCTTTTGTTGTTATTTTCTCATGCTCTGATGTATATGATTAAAATGGAGTGCATCTTTCAAGAACGATCAGTTCACAAATCAGTCTTTTTGGGGAGATGTGTATATATCTAACACCCACTTTATATATAAATCATAACACAGATTTTTCAGACATGAAGACTACTGTGCATTCATAGTCTGAGGTCTGACAGAGATTAACTTGGGATTTATAAAAGTAAATTAAATCAACAGGAAATATTCTTTGTTAGGGAGTGGATGCCCCAAATCTAAAATGGAATCTGTTCATCAGCTCAACATTATTCAGGCACATAAAAAGGAGACATTTTAACAACCCCTGGCTCAATTAGGCATCAAATGTGATTCTGGCAGAAACCTGGCATACTTCTTAATTCTCAGGAGGTTTGGTTGGCATTATTTACAATTTCTTCCCCAATGAATGCCTTAAAAAAGAAATTCTGGACACAATCATAACTTATGCATCAACCTCATAATTCTCAGCATGACAGTTCAATTGGGCATCCTTCATCTAATTAGGTGGCAGTATACTGACGCTTGAAATGTAGTAACTCAGAGCTCAGCTTTGAAGTAAAATGGGACGGTGAAGGGTACATTTATGAAATTGTTTTACATAGACAGCAGATGAAGCTGATCTCTAGAAAGTGCAAAAGCTAACACAAAAAATGGTAAATAATGTCATCAATAACAAAGATTTGATTATTTTGGAAACTTCCCACATACAGACATTCAATATGTTCGAAATCTACTTTAGTCCATTTGTGGTTGTCTGAATTGTTTCTTACATAATTATCCATTATTTTACCTGAATTCTGGCATTTTGTCCTATGAGAAAATACACTTTACTTAGATGCCAACCAACCTAATGATGTGACTCATGATTTAGATCCAAAAATGTTATCTCTTAAGCACCTGGCAAATTGTAGTCATATTGGTTCTTATGTTTAAGGGCTTCATTGTCCCCAGAAAGAAGATTCAATTTTCCTCCCATTAGATTTATTAAAGAAATGTGATTAGTAGCAGGTTTCCATTCCTGAATTTTCTGTACTTGTCATCTATAGGGTTAAATTTGAGAAACAAGTAAAATTCTTTTTATTTGTTCAGATTTTACTTATTGTTCCCTTTTCCCCATTTTAGTCTTACTTTAGTTCATTAGATGCAGAAATATCTCCCTTGTCTGTGACAATTTCCATTAATATCTCAAACAGCAGCTATTAAGTCTCATTACAAGAAAAGATTATAGAAGGATACTGCATACAATAACAGAGAAGATAAAGACAATAGTCACATTTTCATTTGTTTCTTTGTTCTTAAGATGCAAATCAAACTTGAAGCTTCTTTTAGCCTGCTTTTTCTTAGTTTGGGCTTTCAAAGCTTTCCAAAAGGAAAAACCTTCATGGCCAAATAAATTCTTATATTTGGATTATTCATTTCTCCAATTTCAACAAAAGAAATGTAGCTCCTGACATAAATTTGCCACACTTATTACCCTCAAAAATCTCATTGTAAGAAATTACAAAAATCTTTTAGAGTTTCATCATTTGCATAAGTTATTCAGGGAAACTGAACAGTAGGCTATAATGAAGCTAATTAGTGGTTGTTCCAAAGACATTTTATAAGATGGTCATTATTACTAACAATATACACTATCATTCCATCAAAATACTTAAAAGATCAATTCTTAGACAATTAACCAAACATATTCATGGGAAACTAGCTGTGAGTAAAACTCATTCAATATCCCCCAAGAAATAAATTGTTCAATATATGTTCCTTCCCATGTTTAAAAGATATTTAAAATTGCAGATTTATTTCTTCAAAGACCAGTCAGAGTCCAAAGATGAAAAGTAACAAACTTCTTTTTAAAATAAGAACTATCAATATTTATTACATAATAAAATAAGTCATGTCTTTAATATCAATCATTTGTTAATAAGCAGCACATTGTAAAGTTATAATTAAAGCTACACTAAATGATAGTCCTTGTCAGTCATAGCTAAGGTTAAGTAGCCAGACTTTTGACTCAGTGAACTGTAAGTGCTGATTTTATAATATTGCCAGGTTCTCCCCAGCACAGAAACACCTGAATGTAGTACTTATTTAAAAAAAATAATAAAATTGCTAAAGAACTGTATCCAGAAATTGAATTAACATTAATTATTTAGCACAACTATGTGCCCAAAAAGCTTAAAACCCACCTTAGTCAGCAAATATTTGACTTGCTTTCCAGAAAATAATGAGTACTAAAGGCAAGGTTTGGTAAAAGTATAAATGTTTGTAAAATCTTGAGCCGAATATGATGGGCGATTATATGTACTGTAATCTCATACAACAGACATGGGAGCAGAGGAAAGTAATATAAATTTAAAGGAAAATAGGTCAAATATCCAACTCAGTAGTCACCCAAAGACATTCTAATACAAATGGAAGAACTACAAACAAAAGAAAAATGGATAAATGGATTTGAACAAAAAAAGATTATTTCTTTATTGAAGACATTCAAAGCACTACACTCAGACCTTAATCACAATCACAGATTGGCATGTCTGTTACAAGTAGGAATTTCACTGGGAAAAAAAGAAAGGTTAAACATACATATTGGCCAACTTAATATAGAGAAAATATGTACTAAATGTGATACAAATAGAAGGGTTATAAATTAATTACATAAAGGAAGAGTAATAACAGATTCATAAAAATTATTGGATATTACTACTAATACTGAAAACAGTTTAATAATATGTCATTTATATTATATCAACCAAAGGACTGATTGCCCATCTATATAATCAATATATGGATCAAGGGCACCTTTGATGAGAGTATTAATGGAGAACTAGTAAACTTTTATATATACTATTCAAAAAATATTTCCTTGAGGTTCAAATAAGAAAGCATGTGTAAGGGATCTTGCCCAAATAAAATGCCATATGATTGTCAACCCTCAATATAATCATTACATTCTAAAATGATAGAAATTCAAAATAGTTTGAAACATAACAATAAAGGGGGGTTAGATTATTCTGACTGAAATAACCACTCAGCTCCAAGAAATCTTACTTTAACAGAACTTATTTTCAAAAAGTTTCAAAATAGATGGTTTGGTAGAATGCGGTTTCTTCATAAGCCCTGAAAAAGTGCACTAATTAATATAAGGTTTAACAAAGAACACTGTAATCCAAAGAATACTTTTAGAAAGAAATTCTATTGAAATTATTTTTAAATGTCTCCTACTTCATGTATAAATTTATCTAGAAATTAAGTCATATGCTGATTAGATAATTTCTATTCATTGTAGATTAATAGCATAGAAAATATATTAATACATATTTAGAAAATTAAAATATAAATGTAACAAGTTTATTATATAAGTATACATAGTATATGCTAAATATATCTTTGCATATACATACATATATGTATATATATAAATATCAATATCAATTCCTTAATTGATAAATAGGCAATGTATATAAATAATTATAAGCGAAAAAATGGAACTATAAGTGATTACTTTTTTAAAGATCACAAATGGTAAAAGAAATGCAAGATAAAATAGTTCTGAGGATTTAACCCCTTGCAAATTGTCAAATATAGGAATAGTCAGTATTAGAAAGGCTTTGAGAAGATAAGCAATTTTATATGCTATTGGTTCAACCATTCTAATTCAATTTTGAGTTAAGCAAGAAGAGTGACTAAACCATCCATAACTATTCCCCATAATTTCCAATACTGGACATAAAAACCCACTGAACTCTGACAAAAACTAGATCCAAAATATACTAAAATGCCCATAGAAATTCTCTTTGTGGTAGAGAAAAAAAGAGGAAAAAATTAAGTGCTCTTTGATGTCAATGATGATGTCATCTTTCTACTTTATGCCCTCAGCACCTAGAATATAGGCCACAAAAATAGTAGTCATATATTCAGAGATTACTGAATTGAACTACTCTGATTGAAGAAGGTGCTCTTATAAATTTTTAAATGGTTGAAAAAAATCTGTGGCACATGTAGTAAGTGGAATGTTATTTTATTGAGGGAAATTAGAAATAAGAAGAATACAGGGAAACATGGGGAAATCTATATGAACTGATGGAGAAGAAATGCCTTAGAAACAGATTGACAGATGAACATTTCCTTTGCTTTGGCACCCTCTTTAAAAATTTTGCCCATCACTGGTATACAAAGAACCTACAATGATGGAAATTAAAAGGTCACTAAAAGGAATTTGAACTCTGAGTAATCAAGACAATAAACAAATGATGTATGCCTCCCTCTTTATGAGATAGGACTCTAACAGAACAGAATATTTTATAAATTGTCAGATGTCATCACATATAAGATATTTTGCTTCTTTGCTATTCTTTCTCAAAAAGGAGGTGTTTAAATTGGGGAGAATGGCTTGAAATGACTGTGAAAAGAAACATCAGTACAAATTTTTATAAAATGAGAAATGGAGTAAAAATGAAAGAAAAGTAACAATAAAAACTGTACCTTTTCCCTGGGCTTTCTTTTCTTTTTTTCCTGGATTTGTCTGTCTGCCTAAAAAGCTCACAGCCTGGCAAAAGCATTCTTCCAATTTTATTTACATTTGTGAAAACTTAAATAGTTGCACGTTGATTAACTAAAATATGATAATCAGCCCACACACTTTATTAGGACACAAAATGCATAATTTGTACCTTAAAAGCACCGCTTATTCACAAAGGTATTGCAGAATTATTTATAAGTGCTATTTAATAACATTTTAGAATTGGAGTGTTTATTAACAGAACTTAGAAATATACAAATTAAGATAAAAGCAGGAGAAGCAGGCTTTCAGTGCATTTTGGCTCAAGGTAGTGATAGAAGAGTTCATAGTACTCATCCTAGATTGATTTTCCTCTGAAATTATATTTATAGAATCCTAGTTGTTAGGGCCAGAATAAAATTTAAAAGTAATCTATCTGAACTCCCATATTTTACAGATGAGGAAATTGAGATATGGTGACTAATCTGAGGTCAACAAGTATCTTTCATAAGTGATAGATATGAGAATCATATCCAGCTATGGACTCTATATTCAATTATTTACCACTGTCACCCACTTTTAAAATACTTACGTTTTGTCAGAAGCATGTTTTATCTCTTTTCATTAAAGAAACCATTTTTAAAGCCCTACCTATCCACAGTGGAAACATCACACCTTTCTTCTCTTGATCTTTTTTTTACAATTGCTTGGCTGGAGACTGTCCTTTTTAACAATGCTCTGGGGATATCCTCTAATTGTTATCTCTAAGGAATTGGGAGAGGGGATGTGGGCAGGTAACCTATATGATCCAGTCCTGAGATCTATGCTCTCTTCTCTCCTACCTCATTTGACAGCTTCCTCTGTCAGAGGACAGATCCTTCTCCTGATCTCTCTGGTCCCCAGTTTAATGTCCTCATGATTTTCTTTTTGTTCTTCTAAAATACTTCTAATCTAATTTGGACTCCCTTGCTTTTAGCTCTGTCTTCTATTTTCTTTGTTATCTTCCTCCTTGATCCTATTCTGCTTCCTACTGATTTTACCTTGCATCTAACAGCAATTTCTATGGCTAGCCTTAACCAACTTGTTTGTATATACCTAAATATATTAAGGAGATCCTTGTATTCTCATACCATCAATCCACTTGTTTGTTCACTCCTTTCAAGGAAATCTATTAAGCATCTATATTGGCACTGCATTGGTTTTGTGTTAGATTCCCAGAAACACTAATAAATAATATGTAGAATGTAAGGCATGTTTTGAGAAAAATGTAGCATAGAAAAATACATATATGAGACATCTGTAAGAAAAATACAAAGATCACATGTGGAAGACATCATTTCTGGATGGGGTGATCTGTTGAGTCTTCATGACTATAATGACATTAGAATTGAACTTGACTGATGAGTAAATATAGAATGAATTGTAGTAGAGGAAAAGGCATTGGAGCATCAAGAATGGAGGGAGCAAAGGCACAGATTCAGGAAAATTCATTATGTGGTTAGAGAACAGACAGGAGATTAATTTCGCTGAAGTATAGCATAGAAAAGGAGTAGTGTGAGGGGGCAGCTAGGTAGCTCAGTGGAGTGAGAGTCAGGCCTAGAGACAGGAGGTCCTAGGTTCAAACCCGGCCTCAGCCACTTCCAGCTGTGTGACTCTGGGCAAGTCACTTGACCCCCATTGCCCACCCTTACCACTCTTCCACCTATGAGAAAATACACCAAAGTACAAGGGTTTAAAAAAAAAAAGAAAAAAGAGAAAAGGAGTAGTGTGAGATAAAGTTGAAAAGAATTATGATATTAGGCAACTTTGAATGCCAAATGTTGGAATCAGCTTCTAATGGCAGTTCTCTTGGTTCAAGTTCATTGTTGGAACAAAAGGAGGCATTCAAAAGGCATTGAAAAAAGGTTTGCTTTGTCCTAACATAGCAACGATATACAACAATGCTACAGTGGCACCTAGCTTTTCTGGATGTGTCTCCCCCAATTGCCATATGTAAATTTCTAATCATCAGGACATGGTGAAGGATGAGGTGACTCATGGAGTCTTCAGAAATTTGCCAAGTTGGAGGAGTACTGAGTTTTTATGCTTTTAAGTGACCAAGAAGTTGAGAGAAACAGAGGCCAATCAGGTCTGTGGAAAAAGGAATCCCTATCACAGGAAGAAAGGAGGAAGGATTTGCCTAACCTATATTGTGGAGGAAATTATGGTAGATATTAAATTTTTCATGCTGAGGAAAAGAATGTGATCATTATTCAGTAGCCAAAAGGCAGTCATTAAAAAGTATTTTTTAATCAGGAGAATGATATGACCAGACTAGACATTAAGATGCCTATGGAAACAATGCATAGATTGGATTGGAAAAATGGGAACTAGTAACTAGAAATCAGACAGGAGATTACTGAAGAAATTCTGGTAAAAGGTAAGGAAGGCCTATATGAGGGTGGCTAAAATAAAAATGTTAAGGAGGAAACAGGTGAATAAGTTATAGGAGCTCAATATTCTAGTAACATAGAAGCTCAGGTGAAAGTGATGTCAAAGTCCATTTAGTCTGTCATTTTCACATAAGAATTTTGTTTATAACATATTGCCAGGACCAGGGGTTATCTGATTTTTGATACAAGATTTGTAACAATGGAAGCTGACAACTTCCTGAGGTAACCCATTCCATTTTGAAACATCTATAAATGATGGGTTTTCCATATATCAAGTGAAAACCTGCTTCCTTGTATTCTCTAGGTTAAAGATCTCCAGATCCTCCAGCTGATCCTCATATGCTTTTTCATATCTGGCCAATTGCAAAAGGTTTCTTTTTCTATATGCCATTTTAACTATATACATGCTGCATTTCCTTCATATAATGACAGTCACTTCAGGATAGAGACTTTTATTCCTGTCTTTGCATCATCAGGAATAGAAACAGTGTCCTGCATTTAATAGGAACTTATTAAGTGTTTGTTGAATGAATCAATATGAAAAGAATCTCAAAGGTGTTCATCATCCTGGTTGCCATCTTCTGATTTCTCTGGATTTTCAATATGTTTTCCAAAATTGTAATAATCTATTTGTCTTTAGATCAGGTCAAAATCCAGACTATCCCCTTCCTATTCTGGGATGCTCTATCTTAAAGTAGCCTAATACACAATTAGGGTTCTGGAAGGTAGGGAAGGTATTTTACATCAAAATATTTATCTTATAGTTCACTAAAAGCCCAGGATTGTCTTCAGATAAACTGCTTCCTATCTACTCACATCTCTCCCATTTTATGCTTGCAAAGTTGATTTTTTTACAACAAAGTTAAGGGCTTTAAATATGCTCCTATCAAATCTTATTTTGGTGTAGTGCTACATTTAAGAATTTTTTGTTCTTGATTGTTATCCCCTAAAAGACTTCTTCTAGGCTTTATTTCATCTAAAAATTTGACGGGGAAAACCTTTACCAAATCAATAACAGCAATGCAAAACAATATATTAGACTGTGAATTCTGAAGATAGGGCTTTCTTTTGCTTCTTATTATATCCCCAGCACTTTGCAGTGCCTGGCACACATTAAACAGTAATAATGTTTTTGATCAATTGATTGAATAAGGGC
Source organism: Gracilinanus agilis (assembly GCF_016433145.1). Taxonomy (NCBI): domain Eukaryota; kingdom Metazoa; phylum Chordata; class Mammalia; order Didelphimorphia; family Didelphidae; genus Gracilinanus; species Gracilinanus agilis. The sequence continues at coordinate 368,877,171 of NC_058130.1, forward strand.
TAGTATAAATTTTTAACAAACATCACTAGAATTCTTTTTCTAAGGTTTCAAAACATCAAAACATTAGTGACTACTTTTTGGTCCAAACATTCAGTCAGGTGGAAATCCACCTAAACGACCTATCATTTAATCCATATTCCTCCATTTTACCCAAAATAATTACAAGAAAATGTGTCAAATGCATCACTAAAAGCTAGGTAAAGCTATTGCTACAACATTTCCCCGATAAGATCTTGTAATCCATTCACAAAAAGAAATGACATTCTCAAAAATGGCCTAACTCTATGATCATCATTTTCTTTTCTAGCTATTTGATAATGCTCTCCTTATTTTTTAATTATTTTATTTTTTAGAAAAAATTTTTCTATGGTTACATGATTAATGTTCTTGCTTTCTCTACCCCCACTTCCTGCCACCCAGTAGGTGACCCACATTTCCACTGGTTTCTTCCTGTGTCATCAATCAAGACCTAGTTCCATATTATTTTTTTTAGTTTTTTTTAGACATTTATTAATATTCGTTTTTAATCTGTTTACATACTTTATGCCCCTACTTTCCCCTTCACCCCCCCTCCCCTCACCCATGGCGAATGCACATTTCCACTGGTTGTAACAAGTGTCCTTGTTCAGGGTCTTTTTCCCCGTTCATGTCCACCTCAGTCCATGCATTCAAGCAATTGTTTATCTTATATGTTTCCTCTCCTGCAGTCCTTCCTCTGAATGTGGGTAGCATCTTTACCATAAATCCCTCAGAGCTGTCTTGTGTCATTGCAGTGCTGCTGGTACAGGAGCCCATTACATTTGATTTTACCATAGTATATCAGTCTCTGTGTACAACGTTCTTCTGGTTCTGCTCCTTTTGCTTTGCATCACTTCCTGGAGGTCTCTCCAATTTGCATGGAATTCCTCCAGTTTATTATTCCTTTTAGCACAATAGTATTCCATCACCCGCATATACCACAATTTGTTCAGCCATTCCCCAATTGAAGAGCATACCCTCATTTTCCAGTTTTTTTTTGCCACTACAAAAAGCGCAGCTATAAATATTTTCATATAAGTCTGTTTATCTATGATCTGTTTGGGGAACAAACCCAGCAATGGTATGGCTGGATCAAAGGGCAGGCAGTCTTTTATAGCCCTTTGGGCATAGTTCCAAATTGCCAGCCAGAATGGCCTGATCAGTTCACAACTTCACCAGCAATGCATCAATGTCCCGATTTTGCCACATCCCCTCCAACATTCATTACTCTCCCCTTCTTTCATTTTAGCCAATCTGCTAGGTGTGAGGTGATACCTCAGAGTTGTTTTGATTTGCATTTCTCTAATTATAAGAGATTTAGAACACTTTCTCATGTGCTTAATGATACTTTTGATTTCTTTACCTGAAAATTGCCTATTCATGTCTCTTGCCCATTTATCAATTGGGGAATGGCTTGATTTTTTATACATTTGCTTTAACTCCTTGTATATTTGAGTTATTAGACCCCTGTCAGAGTTTTTCGTTATAAAGATTTTTTCCCAATTTGTTGTTTCCCTTCTGATTTTACTACATTGTTTTTGTTTGTACAAAAACTTTTTAGCTTAATATAATCAAAACCATTAAATTTACATTTTGTAATTTTCTCTAACTCTTGCTTGGTTTTAAAATCTTTCCTTTCCCAGAGATCTGACAAGTATACTATTCTGTGTTCACTTATCTTATATATAGTTTCCCTCTTTATATTCAAGTCATTCACCCATTCTGAATTTATCTTGGTGTAGGGTGTGAGATGTTGATCTAAACCTAATCTCTCCCATATTGTTTTCCAAATTTCCCAGCAGTTTTTGTCAAATAGTGGATTCATATCCCCAAAGTTGGGCTCTTTGGGTTTATCATACACTGTCTTGCTGACATCATTAACCCCGAGTCTATTCCACTGATCCTCCCTTCTGTCTCTTAGCCAGTACCATATTGATTTAATGAATGCTGCTTTATAGTATAGTTTGATATCTGGTACTGCTAGGCCCACTTCCTTCACATTTTTTTTCATTATTTCCTTTGATATTCTTGATCTTTTGTTATTCCAAATGAAATTTGTTATAGTTTTTCCTAATTCAGTAAAGAAGTTTTTTGGTAATTTGATAGGTATGGCACTAAATAGGTAAATTAATTTGGGTAGGATGTTCATTTTTATTATGTTAGCTCGTCCTACCCATGAACAGTTAATGGCTTTCCAATTGTTGAGGTCCAGTTTTATTTGTTTGGAAAGTGTTTTGTAGTTATTTTCATATAATAGCTGTGTTTGTTTTGTTAGATTGATTCCCAAGTATTTTATATTGTCTAGGGTGATTTTAAATGGTGTTTCTCTTTCTACCTCTTGCTGTTCTAATGTGTTGGAAATGTATAGAAATGCTGATGATTTATGTGCATTTATTTTGTATCCTACCACTTTGCTAAAGTTGTTGATTATTTCTACCAGCCTCTTAGTTGATTCTCTAGGATTTTTTAAGTATAAAATCATATCATCTGCAAAGAGTGATAGCTTAGTCTCCTCATTGCCTGTTTTGATACCTTCAATTTCTTTTTCTTCTCTAATTGCTATTGCTAGTGTTTCTAGTACTATGTTGAATAATAGAGGTGATAATGGGCATCCTTGTTTCACTCCTGATCTTATTGGGAAGGCTTCTAATTTATCCCCATTGCATATAATGCTTGTTGATGGTTTTAGGTATATATTATTTATTATTTTTAGGAAGGGTCCTTCTATTCCTATACTTTTCAATGTTTTCAATAGGAATGGATGCTGTATTTTGTCAAAGGCTTTTTCAGCATCTATTGAGATAATCATGTGATTTTTGTTTGTTAGACTGTTTATATGGTCAATTATGTGGATGGTTTTCCTAATGTTGAACCATCCTTGCATTCCTGGTATAAATCCCACCTGATCATGGTGGATGACCTTCTTAATTACTTGCTGGAATCTCTTTGCTAATATTCTATTTAAGATTTTTGCATCTATGTTCATTAGGGAGATTGGTCTATAGTTTTCTTTCTCTGTTTTTGGTCTACCTGGCTTTGGAATCAGTACCATATTTGTGTCATAAAAGGAATTTGGTAGGACTCCTTCTTTGCTTATCATATCAAATAATTTGTATAGTATTGGGATTAGTTGCTCTTTGAATGTCTGATAGAATTCACTTGTGAATCCATCAGGTCCTGGTAATTTTTTCTTAGGGAGTTCTTTAATGGCTTGTTCAATTTCTATTTCTGATATGGGATTATTTAGGTATTCTATTTCTTCTGCTGTTAATCTAGGCAATTTATATTTTTGTAAATATTCATCCATATCTCCTAAATTGTTATATTTGTTGCCATATAATTGGGTGAAATAGTTCTTAATGATTGCCTTAATTTCCCCTTCATTATAGGTGAGGTGTCCCTTTTCATCTCTAATACTCTCAATTTGGTTTTCTTCTTTCCTTTTTCTTATTAGATTGACTAGTACTTTGTCTATTTTATCTGTTTTTTCAAAATACCAGCTTCTAGTCTTATTTATTAATTCAATAGTTCTTTTACTTTCTATTTTATTAATTTCTCCCTTAATTTTTAGTATTTCTAATTTAGTTTTCATCTAGGGGTTTTTTATTTGCTCGCTTTCTAATTTTTTGAGTTGCATGCCCAATTCATTAATCTCTGCCCTCCTTAATTTGTTAATATATGCACTCAAGGATATAAATTTCCCCCTGAGTACTGCCTTGGCTGCATTCCACAGAGTTTGGTAGGATGTCTCATCATTGTCATTCTCTTCAATGAAATTGTTGATTGTTTCTATGATTTCTTCTTTGACAATTTCGTTTTGAAGAATCATATTGTTTAATTTCCAATTGGTTTTTGACTTGCCTGTCCAGGTGCCTTTACTGATTATTATTTTTATTGCATTATGATCTGAGAAGGTTACATTTATTATATCTGCTCTTTTGCATTTGTTTGCCATGATTCTATGCCCTATTACATGGTCAGTCTTTGTAAATGTACCATGTGCAGCTGAAAAGAAGGTGTATTCCTTTTTGTCCCTATTTATTTTTCTCCACATATCAATTAAATCTAATTTTTCTAGGACTTCATTCATCTCTCTTACCTCTTTCTTATTTATTTTTTGGTTTGATTTATCTAGATCTGAAAGAGGAATATTTAGATCTCCCACTAGTATGGTTTTACTATCTCCTTCTTGAGCTCTGCCAATTTCTCCTTTATGAATTTGGATGCTATACACACTTGGTGCATATATATTGAGCAGTGTTATTTCCTCATTGTTTATACTGCCTTTAATCAGGATGTAATGACCTTCCCTGTCTTTTTTAATCATATCTATTTTTACTTTGGCTTTGTCAGAGATCATGATAGCCACTACTGCCTTCTTTTTCTCATTTGATGCCCAAAAGATTTTCCTCATACCCTTAACCTTGAACTTGTGTGTGTCTACCCGCCTCATATGTGTTTCTTGTAGACAACCTATGGTAGGATTTTGTTTTCTGATCCACTCTGCTATTTGCTTTATGAGTGAGTTTATCCCGTTCACATTCAGAGTTACAATTGTTAGTTGTGTATTCACTGACATTTTTCTATCCTCCCCTAGACCCACTCCTTCTTATTACACTATTTTCTTTTATACCAGTGGTTTGCTTTGAGCTGGTATCCCTTATCCCCTCCCTTGATTGACTTCCCTTTCTGCCCCCTCCCTTGTTGTTCTCCTGTTTTTGTTTTTTTAAAGACCAAATGAATTCCCTCCCCCTTCTTCTCCCCTCCCTTTTTTGGCCTCCCCACTCCACTGCTCCCTTTGGTTTATCCCTTCTGACTTTCTCAGTAGGGTTAGATAGAGTTTTTTATCCAGATGGATAATAAAGCTACTCTTCCTTCTCCAAGTTGATTACACTGAGAGTAAGGTTTGATTATGCTCTCTTCCTCTCCTTCTTATGATATTATTCATCCCCTCCCCTTCCCATGCCCTCTTTGTGTGTAATAGAATATCTTATTTTTCTTATTTACTCGGATTTTTCTTGGTGTCCCCTACTATTCCCCCCCCTCTTTCCCACCCCCCATGTCTTCTTAGACCATTTAGTATCCTGTCCTCTCCCTATGAATTATTCTTCTGGTTGCTATAGTAGTGAATATTATAATAGTGTATAGAGTTCACTACAGAGAATTATACATAGCATTTCTCCACCTAGTAATACAGATAATTAGATCTTATTTATGCCCTTAAAGAGTCAAGCTTAAAAGACTATGAGTTTTCTTTCTTTTCCCTCTGTTTCTTATTTGCCTTTTCATCTTTCTCTTGATATTTGTGGTTGAGTGTCAAACTTTCCATTTAGTCCCGGTCTCTTTTGTGCAAAAACTTGGAATTCTTCAATTTTGTTGAATGCCCATACTTTCCCCTGAAAGTATATGGTTAGTTTCGCTGGGTAGTTGATTCATGGCTGAAGGCCCACCCAGCTCTCTTGCCTTTCTGAATATTGTATTCCAAGCCTTGCGGTCTTTTAGTGTTGAGGCTGCCAGATCCTGTGTGATCCTTATTGGTGCTCCTTGATATTTGAATTGACTCTTTCTGGCTTCTTGTAAGATTTTTTCTTTAACTTGAAAGCTCTTCAATTTCGCTATTATATTTCTGGGTGTTGACTTTTCTGGGTCCAGTGTAGAGGGTGTTCTATGGATCCTTTCAATGTCTATATTGCCCTCTTGTTGTAAAACTCAGGGCAATTTTGCTGAATAATTTCTTTAAGTATGGAGTCCAAGTTTCTATTAATTTCTGCCTTTCTGGAATACCAATGATTCTCAAGTTGTCTCTTCTAGACCGGTTTTCTTAGTCTGTCACTCTCTCATTGAGATATTTCATGTTTCCTTCTATTTTATCAGTCTTTTGACTTTGTTTTATTTGTTCTTGTTGTCTTGAGAGATCATTGGTTTCTAAATGTTCGATTCTAGCCTTTAAGGACTGGTTTTCGGCTTTAATGTTTTGGTTTTTGGCTTTAATGTTTTGGTTTTCGGCTTTAATGTTTTGGTTTTCCTTTTCAATCTGGTCATTTTTGGTATTCAGTTGTCTCTTCTCATTTTCCAATTGCGAAATTCTGCCTTTTAAACTGCTATTTTCTTGCCAGATTTCTTCCATCTTCCTCAGCATTTCATTTTTAAACTCTTCCATAGCTTGTGACCAGCTTTCATTTTTTTGGGGAGGTTTGGATTTTTGTTTTCCCTCCTCTGTTGTCTGGATTTTCTCTGTGTAGAAGTTGTCCAGTGTTCCAGAGTTTCTCTTGATAGTCTTTTTCTTCTGGACTTCCTTATTGCTGGCCATTGTTAGCCCCGCCCCTTTTCAGCTTTGTCTTTGCACTCAGGGTCTGCCTGGGCCTTGCAAGCTCCGGGGGCCTCCGGTCTCCTTGTCCTCGGGGTCAGGCCTCCTGGTAGTTCCCAGTCTGCCCCTCTGCCCGAGGTTCCTTCAGCAGTATTTGGGGCTGCTTCCACTGCTGCGCTGGGTTTGCATGGGGTCCTCACTGGAGGTCCAAGCCTGGGCTGGAGATCGTTATTCAAGCCTAGGGCACTGCCTTTGCCCATGCAGATGCTCTTAAGGCGCTGCCTTCACCCCTGCAGAAGGTAGTGAAAGTCAATGGGCTGGAGATCTTTATTCGCACCTGAGGCGATGCCTTCAGTGCTTGGGAAAGACCATGTTTTAGGGTCCTTTGTCCAGGCCCAAGGTGGTGCCTTCACCCACGTGGACGCTCAGGGAAAGTCCATGCGTGCCCCCAGCCACCTGGGGTCCCTCATCTTGCAGCACACAGGTACAAGCCCCGGGGCTGCCAGTGATTATCTGGTTGCCCCAGTCCTGTTTTCCCACTTGTGCCTTGGCATTGTGTGAGGTGTGCGGTGTGGGGTTGGGGGAGGGGCTTCTTCCTCTCGCGTTTTAGTGAGAGCTGTTTCACCCCTTTATAGCATGGAAATGCCCCGATTCTGCATACCTTCAATGCTGCGCCCTGTTGTGGGTCTCCTTCGTTCCTCTGGACTCGTTTTTATTTCCCCTTGAGGAGTTCTGTATGCTTCGGTCAGGAGAGATCGAGCAGCTGCTCCTTACACTGCCGCCATCTTACCCGGAAGTCTCTTGGGTCTTTTTCCCTAGTTCCATATTATTGATAATTTTTCTAGGGTAGTAATAAGAGTCTACATCCTAATCATGTCCTCATCAACCCATGTGTTCAAGTAGTTGTTTTTCTTCTGTGTTTCCACTCCTGTATTTCTTCCTCTGAATGTTGGTATCATTCTTTTCCATAAATCCCTCAGAATTGTCCTGGGTCATTGCATTGCTGCTAGTACAGAAGTCCATTAAATTTGATTTTACCGTAGTGTATCAGTCTCTGTGTATAATGTTCTCCTGGTTCTGCTCCTTTCACTCTGCATAAATTCCTGGAGGTCATTCCAGTTCACATGGAATTCCTCTTATTTATTATTCCTTTTAGAATAATAGTATGCACTCCTTATTACTAATAACAGTAAATAGAAATAGATGCAAGGTGGTAGAGAGGAAATAAAGTTCTATCTTACCTCTCATACTGACTAAATAACATTGGACATATCATTCAGACTTTTAGAACCCTAAAAATATCTATGCTTACCCATTGTAAAAAAGGAAACCTATGCACATGTGGAGAGACAGTTTCTCAAAGTGAGATCTCTAAATACAGTAACATTGAAAATCTGGAGGGAAATGGGGTAGGAGACAAAGAAAAATCACTAAAAATAATATCTCATCATTATCAGGTGAAAATTTCAAGAAACTACTACTATCTTCTGAATACTCTTTTTGAAACCCAGTAACTAGGCCTGAGCTTCCATAACATATATTTTCTAAAGAAAAACATGAAGAGAATTTTGTACTTAAATTCTATATACTTTTCAAGATAAAAGAGCTGTGGGGACAGCAAAGTGGCTCAGTAGATTGAGAGCCATGCCTAGAAATGGTCCTACATTTAAATCTGGCCTCAGACACTTCCTATCTATGTGATTCTGGGCAAGTCACAAAACCTCCATTGCCTGGCCCTTAATGCTCTTCCACCTTGGATCCAATACACATTATTGATTCTAAGATGGAAGATGAGATTTTTTTAAAAAGATAAAACAGTTGTCTTTGTACTCATGACATCAAAATCCTCTAAATTCCCATGAATTTTTCAATTCTCAGACACAGATTTTGCTTTCATTTTGGAAGTTTTAAACTGATTTCAAAAGAGCTACTAACAGTCTTCCTTTCAAAATGATTTTAAATGGTATAATATTAATCATTAATGCATGTAGAATATAATATTTTTTGAGAATTTGTAGTAATTGAGTAAACTCATACATTTAATACAATACCACACTTATCTGCTCATTCTGTCTTCCACACCCAATGTTTTCAGGAGATGCTAAGAGGCAGAACACATGCATTCTCACTTCTTATCCTGTGGTGGAGGCACTGACATAAAAGAAATAAGGCCCATAGCTAATCGAAGTTAATGAATAATTAGTCTTTGAATGAAAAAATATATTTCTTAGCTGTATAGATGAAAAATATAGATTAGACTAAAATCTTTATCACTTTGTACAATGAGGCTGCTTTTTAGGTCCTTATAATAAGCAAATTCTTTCAACTAAGGTACATGATCCAACATGAATTACTATAGGAGTAGTCTTTTGGGATGAGTCACTGAGGGATTAGCATTTTACAATTTTTATAATATAAGAACCTGACTGTGTCAGAACACTACTTAGTTTGGCATGAATTTTCACATGTAAAAGGCAAAAAAACTTGATTTTTGTCAAATGAGATTTAAAAGAAGTAAATTATTCTCTGTTTTGCCAGTGTGTTTTGCTTCTGAAATCTCTGACCAATGGCCAGAAACTGCTATTTTTACTAAGATATATGATGGTAGTATGAGAAAATGTGAATGATCAATGTTTTGGGAACATTTAAAAATCAAAATCCAGAATTCTCTGAAGATGGCAGATTAGACAGAGCAAATCCTAAAACCTCTGCACCGTTACACACTGAGATAGAAAACAATGCACTTTGAGAAGAAAGAGGAACAAATCTTTTTTTTTATTTTTAGAAAAATTTTCCATGGTTACATAATTCATGTTTTTACTTTACCCTTCACCCACTAAAACTCCTCCCCCCAATAGCTAACTGACATTTCCACTGGTTTTAACAAGTGTGATCAGTCAAGACTTATTTACATGATATTGATATTTACATTGGTGTGATCCTTTCTGGTCTTCATCCCAAATCATGTCGTCATCAACCCATGTGTTCAAGCAGTTGTTTTTCTTCTGTGTTTCCTCACCTCTGGTTCTTCCTCTTAATGTGGGTAGCGTTCTTTTCCATAAATCCCTCAGAACTGTACTGGGTCACTGCATTGCTGCTAGTACAGACATCCATTACATTAGATTTTACCACAGTGTATCAATCTCTGTGTACAATGTTCTTCTGGTTTTGCTCCTTTAACTCTGCATCAATTCTGGAGGTCTTTCCAGTTCACATGGAATTCCTCCTGTTTACTATTCCTTTGAGCACAATAGTATTCTGTCACCAACATATACCACAATTTGTTCAGCAATTCCCTAATTGAAGGGTATAACCTCATTTTCCAGTTTTTTGCTACCACAAAAAGCGCTGTTATAAATATTTTTGTACAAGTCTTTTTATCTATGATCTCTTTGGGGTACAAACCCAACAATGGTATGGCTGGATCAAAGGGCAGGCAATCTTTCATAGTCCTTTGAGCATAGTTAAAAATTGCCATCCAGAATGGTTGGATCAGTTCACAACTCCACAAGCAATGCATTAATGTCCCAATTTTGCCACATCCCCACCTACATTTATTACTTTCCTTTACTGTCATATTAGCCAATCTGCTAGGTGTGAGGTGATACCTCAGAGTCGTTTTGATTTGCATTTCACTAATTATTAAAGATTTAGAACATTTTCTCATGTGCTTATTGATCCTTTTGATTTCTTTATCTGAAAATTACCTATTAATGTCCCTTGCCCAGTTATCGATTGGAGAATGGCGTTATTTTTTTTATGCAACTGATTTAGCTCCTTGTATATTTGAGTAATTAGACCTTTATCAGAATTTATTGTTATAAAGATTTTTTTCCAGTTTGTTGTTTCCCTTCTGATTTTGGTTGCATTCTTTTTGTTTGTACAAAATTTTTAAAATTTAATATAAACAAAAATTATTTATTTTACATTTTGTAATTTTTTCTAACTCCTGCTTGGTTTTAAAATATTTCCTTTCCCAGAGATCTGACAAGTATACTATTCAGGGTTCACCTAATTTGCTTATGCTTTCCTTCTTTATATTCAAGTCATTCACCCATTCTGAATTTATCTTGGTGTAGGGTGTGAGATGTTGATCTAAACCTAATCTCTCCCATATTGTTTTCCAATTTTCCCAGCACTTTTTGTCAAATTGTGAATTTTTGTCCCAAAGGTTGGGCTCTTTGGTTTTATCATACACTGTTTTGCTGACATCACTTACTCCCAGTCTATTCCACTGATCCTCCCTTCTATCTCTTAGCCAGTACCATATTGTTTTGACGACTGCTGCTTTATAGTTTAGTTTAATATCTGGTACTGTTAAGCCACCTTCCTTCACATTTTTTTTTCATTATTTCCCTTGATATTCTTGATCTTTTGTTATTCCAAATGAACTTTATTAGAGTTTTTTTCTAATTCAGTAAAAAAGTTTTTTGGTAGTTTGATAGGTATGGCACTAAGTAAATGATTTAATTTGGGTAGAATCCTCATTTTTATTATGTTAGCTTGTCCTACCCATGAACAATCAATGTTTTTTAATTGTTTAGATCTTGTTTTAAATGTTTGGAAAGTGTTTTGTAGTTATGTTTGTATTATTCCTGTGTTTTTTTGGTAGATAGATTCCTAAGTATTTTATATTGTCTAGGGTGATTTTAAATGGTGTTTCTCTTTCTACCTCTAGCTGCTACGATGTGTTGGAAATATATAGAAATGCTGATGATTTATGTGCATTAATTTCGTATCCTGTAACATTGCTAAAGTTGTTCATTATTTCTACTAGCTTTTTAGTTGATTCTCTAGGATTTTTAGAGTAGACCATCATATCATCTGCAAAGAGTGATAACTTAGTCTCCTCATTGCCTATTTTAATACCTACAAATTCTTTTTCTTCTCTGATTGCAATTGCTAGTGTTTGTAGTACGATGTTAAATAATAGTTGTGATAATGGGCATCCTTGTTTCACACCTGATCTTATTGGAAAGGCTTCTCATTTATCCCCATTGCATATGATGTTTGTTGATGGTTTAAGATATATACTGTTTATTATTTTTAGGAAAGGATCTTTTATTCCTATACTTTCTAGTGTTTTCAGTAGGAATGGGAGTTGTATTTTTTCAAATTACTTTTCAGCATCTATTGAGATAATCATGTGGTTTTCGTAGGTTTGCTTGTAGATATGGTCAATTATGTGGATGATTTTCTTAATGATGAACCATCCTTGCATTCCTGGTATAAATCCCACCTGATCATGATGGATAACCCTCTTGGTCACTTGCTGGAGTCTTTTTGCTAGTATTCTATTTAAGATTTTTGCATCTATGTTCATTAAGGAGATTGGTCTTTAATTTTCTTTCTCTGGTTTTGATCTACCTGGCTTTGAAATGAGTACCATATATTTGTGTCATAAAAGGAATTTGATAAGACTCCATCTTTGCTTATTATATCAAATAATTTGTATAATATTGGGATTAACTGTTCTTTGAAGATTTGATAGAATTCAATTGTGAATCCATCAGGCCCTGGCGACTTTTTCTAAGGGAGTTCTTTGATGTCTTGTTCAATTCTTTTTCTGATATTGGATTATTTAAGTATTCTATTTCTTCTGCTGTTAATCTAAGCAATTTTTATTTTTGTAAATATTCATCCATATCACTTAAATTGCTAAATGTATTGCCATATAATTGGGCAAAATAGTTTTTAATGATTGCCTTAATTTCCCCTTCATTAGAGGAAAGGTCTCCCTTTTCATCATTGATAGTATTAATTTGGTTTCCTTCTTTCCTTTTTTTTATTAGATTTACCAGTACTTTGTCTATTATATCTATTTTTCAAAATATCAGCTTCTAGTCTTATTTATTAATTCAATAGTTCTTTTTCTTTTGATTTTATTAATTTCTCCTTTGATTTTTAGTATTTATAATTTAGTTTTCATCTGAGGAATTTTAATTTGTTCATTTTCTAGTTTTTTATGGTGCATGCCAATTCATTAATCTCTGCCCTCCCTAATTTGTTAATATATGCACTCAGTGATATAAATTTTCCCCTTAGAACTGCTTTGTCTGCATCCCATGTGTTTGGGTAAGATGTCTCATCATTGTTATTGTCTTCAATGAAATTATTAATTGTTTCTCTGATTTGTTCTTTCATTAATTATTATGGAGAATCATATTATTTAATTTCTAATTAGTTTTTGGTTTGCCTCTCCATGTATTCTTACTAATAACTATTTTTATTGCACTATGATCTGAGAAGGTTACATTTATTATTTCTTCTTTTTTGCATTTGTTTGCCATGTTTCTATGGCCCATTATATGGTCTATCTTTGTGAATGTTCCATGTACTGCTGAAAAGAATGCGTATTCCTTTCTGTCGCTATTTATTTTTCTCCATATATCTATTGACTCTAATTTTTCTAGATTTTCATTTACCTCTCTAATCTCTTTCTTATTTATTTTTTGGTTTGATTTATCTAGATCTGATAAATGAAGGTCGAGGTCCCCACTAGTATGGTTTTGCTATCTATTTCATCCTTGAGCTCCCCTAGCATCTCCTTTAGAAATTTGGAAGATATACAGTTTGGTGCATACATATTGAGTACTGATATTTCTTCATTGTTTATACTGCCTTTTATTTGGATGTAGTTACCTTCCCAATCTATTTTAACCTTATCTATTTTTACTTTGGCTCTGTCAGACATCATGATAGCCACCCCTGCCTTCTTTATCTCATTTGAAGCCAAAAGATTTTGCATCATCCTCTCATTTTCACTCTATATATGTCTGTCTGTCTCATGTGTGTTTCTTGTAGACAACATATAGTAGGATTTTAGTTTCTAATCCACTTTGCTATTTGACAGTTTCTTTCAAGGAAGTGAAAAGAGAGCAAATGAAATAGAAATAGTAGAAGAGGAAGAATTTCCAGCGAATTTGACACAGGCTTTGGAAGATCTCAAAATTAAATTAACTCAAGAACTTCAAGAACTCAAAAAGCAAGCAGGAGAGGCAAGAGAGGCTGAAGACGATTTGAAAAAGGAAATACATGAAATAAAACAAGAAAATAAAGTCTTAAAAGCCAGAATTGGTTCGCTTAAAAATGATGCAAAAAAGGCAAAAGATGATCTACAAAGAAAATCAGACCAGAAGGAGGAGGACCAAAAAGCCAGGGATGAAATTCAGCCTCTAAAAAATAGAACTCAACAACTAGAAGCAAATAATTTCACAAGGCAGCAAGAATACATAAAACAAAATTTAAAAAATGAAAAATTTGGGGAGAATATGAAATACTTCATTGATTCAACCAAAGATCTGGAGAACAGAGCTAGATGAGACAATTTAAGAATTATTGGTTTACCAGAACATTATGATAAAAGAAAAAAGTTTAGACATCATTCTACAAGAGACAACTGCCCTGACATTCTCAAACAAGAGGGAAAAGTAGAAATACAAAGAATCCACAGATCACCTCCTACATTTAATACACAACTGACAACTTTCAGGAATATTATAGCAAAATTCAAAAACTACCAGACCAAGGAAAAAATATTACAAGCTGCTAAAAAGAAGTCATTCAGATATCAGGGAACCACAGTTAGGATAACACAGGATCTGGCTGCATATATATTGAAGGACCAGAAGGCATGGAACACAATATTCCAGAAAGCAAGAGAACTGGGTCTACAACAAAGAATCAATTATTCAGAAAAACTGACTATATTTTTTGCAGGAGAAAGTATGGACAATCAATAAAATTAAGGACTTCCAAACATTCATCAAGAAAAAAACTGGACTTAAACTGAAGATTTTGCTGCCCAAACCCAGAACACAAGAGAATCAACATAAGGTAAATAAGAGAAAGGAGGGAGAGGAAAATCTTTTCTTTAAAGGACCCAATAAGTTCAATCAATTTGTATCCTAAGAAGAAAAAAAGATAATGGCAAATATTAAATTTTTTATTAACAACAGGCTAACTAGAAGAAGTTTAAATAGAGGGAACAGTGACAAACTGTATAAGATGAAATGTCAATTTATATATATATATATATATATATGCACACACACACAAAAGTAGAGGGGGGGAAAGGTAATATTAAGAAAAATGGGAAAACAAACAAAATGAACTAAAATTTATATTCCATAAAAAGCTCGTGGGGCCAGTAGGGAAGAATAACAATACACTGGAAGGGTAAAGAGGTTGAAGAGAGGAAATACTTAATACTTAAGTGCATTTGAATCAACTTAAAGAGGGAAAAACAATCAGATCCACTGGGGAAGAGAATTGATTAGTGCCCTATAGAGAACTAGAAAAGTAACAAAAGGACTGGTGGAGAGGGAAGTAACACTAGGAAGGGAGAAGATGGAGTCTAGGTAGCTTAAAAATATCCTAAAGAAGAACAAGAGGGGAATAAGAAGGGAGAGGGGAGAAAAGGAAGTACAATAACGGAGGGGATTAGGGGAACTGATTTAAAAAAACACTGGTATAGAAGGAAATAGTGAAAGAAGGAAAGACAAGACAAGGAGAGAGAATCAAAATGTCTGGGAATACACAGTTGATAATTATAACTCTGAATGTGAGTGGGATGAACTCACCCATAAAATGGAAGCCAATAGCAGAGTGGAGTAGAAACTAAAATCCTACCAAATGTTGTCTACAAGAAACACACATGAGACAGGCAGACATAAAGTCGAGAAAAAAAAAAAGGATGGAGCAAAATCTATTGGCTTTCAAATGAGAAAAAGAAGGCAGGTGTTGCCATCATGATCTCTGAGAGAGCCAAAATAAAAATAGATCTGGTTAAAAGAGATAGGGAAGGTAATTACATTCTAATAAAAGGCAGTAGAAACAATGAAGAAATATCAGTACTCAACATGTATGCACTAAATTGTATAGCTTCCAAAATTCTAAAGGAGTAGTTAGTAGAGCTCAAGTATGAAATTGATAGCAAAACTATACTAGTGGGGAACCTCAACCTTCCCCTATCAGATCTAGATAAATCAAACCAAAACATAAATAAGAAAGAGATAAGAGAGGTGGATGAAGCCCTAGAAAAATTAGAGTTAATAGATATATGGAGAAAAAAATAGCGACAAAAAGGAATATACCTTCTTTTCAGCAGTACATGGAACATTCACAAAGATAGACCACCTAATGAGCCATAGAAACATGGCAAACAAATGCAAAAAAGGAAAAATAATAAAGCAACCTTATCAGATCATAATGAAGTAAGTTATTAGTAAGAATACATGGAGGGGAAAACCAAAAATGAATTGGAAATTAAATAATATGATTCTCGAAAATAATTTAGTGAAAGAATAAATCAGAGAAACAATTAATAATTTAATTGAAGACAATGACAATGAAGATATTTCTTACCAAAACTTATGCGATGTAGCCAAAGCAGTTCTAAGGGGAAAATTTATATCACTGAGTGCATATATTAATGAATTAAGGAGGGCAGAGATTAATGAATTAGGCATGCAATTTAAAAGACAAAAAAAAATGAACAAATAAAAATTCCTCAGATGAAAACTAAATTAGAAATACTAAAAATCAAAGGAGAAATTAATAAAATCAAAAGTAAAAGAACTATTGAATTAATAAATAAGACTAGAAGCTGGTATTCTGAAAAAACTGATAAAATACACAAAGTTCTTATAAAACTAATGAAAAAGGAAAGAAAAAAACCAAATTAACAGTATCAAAGATGAAAAGGGAGACCTCTCCTCTAATGAAGAGGAAATTAAGGCAATCATTAAAAACTATTTTGCCCAATTATACAACAATACATTTAGCAATCTAGGTGATATGGATGAATATTTACAAAAAATATAAATTGCCTACATTAGCAGCAGAAGAAATAGAATACTTAAATAATCCCATATCTGAAAAAGAAATTGAACAAGCCATCAAAGAACTCCCTAAAAAAAATCACCAGGACCTGATGGATTCACAAGTGAATTCTATCAAACATTCAAGGAAGAACTAATCCCAACACTATATAAATTATTTGATATAATAAGCAAAGAAAGAGTCCTACCAAATTCCTTTTATGACACAAATATGGTACTGATTCCAAAGCCAGGTAGATCAAAAACAGAGAAAGAAAACTATAGACCATTCACCCTAATGAACATAAATGCAAAAATATTAAATAGAATACTAGCAAAAAGACTACAGCAAATGATCAAGAGGATTATCCATCATGATCAGGTGAGATTTATACCAGGAATGAAAGAATGGTTCAACATTAGAAAAACCATCCACATAGTTGACCATATCAACAGTCTAACAAACAAAAATCACATGATTATCTCAATAGATGCTGAAAAAGCCTTTGACAAAATACAGCACCCATTCCTATTGAAAAAACTAGAAAGTATAGGTATAGAAGGACCTTTCCTAAAAATAATAAACAATATACATATAAAACCATCAACAAGCATCATGTGCAATGGGGATATATTAGAAGACTTCCAAATATGATCAGGCATGAAACAAGGATGCCCATATCACCTATATTATTTAAAATTGTACTAGAAACACTAACAATTGCAATTAGAGAAGAAAAAGAAATTGTAGGTACTAAAATAGGCAATGAGGAGGCTAAGCTATCACTCTTTGCAGATGATATAATGGTCTACATAAATATTCAGAGAATCGACTAAAAAGCTAGCAGAAAAAATCAATAACTTTAGGAAAGTTGCAGGATACAAAATTAATGCACATAAATCATCAGCATTTCTATATATTTTCAACACATCACAACAGCAAGATGTAGAAAGAGAAACACCATTTAAAATCACCCTAGACAATATAAAATACTTAGGAATCTATCTACCAAAACAAACACAGGAATTATACAATCCTAAGTACAAAACACTTTTCAAACAATTAAAACAAGTTCTAAACAATTGGAAAAACATTGATTTCTCATGGGTAGGACGAGCTAACCTAATAAAATAAGCATTCTACCCAAATTAATTTATTTATTTAGTGCTATACTTATCAAACTACCAAAAACATTTTATTGAATTAGAAAAAAAACTATAACAAAGTTTATTTGGAAGAACAAAAGATCAAGAATATCAAGGGAAATGATGGAAAAAATAATGTGAAGCAAGGTGGCTTAGCAGTATATGATATTAAGCTATACTATAAAGCAGCAATCCTCAAAATTGTATGATAACGGCTAATAGACAAAAGGGAGGATCAGTGGAATAGACTTGGGGTAAGTGATGTCAGCAAGACAGTGTATGATAAACACAAAGAGCCCAACCTTTGGGACAAAAATTCACAATTTGACAAAAATTGCTTGGAAAATTAGAAAACAACATGGGAGAGATTAGGTTTAGATCAACATCTCACACTCTACACCAAGATCAATTCAGAATGTGTGAATGACTTGAATATAAAGAAGGAAACTGTAAGCAAATTAAGTGAACACAGAATAGTGTACTTGTCAGATCTCTGGGAAAAGAAAGATTTTAAAACCAAGCAGGGGTTAGAAAAAATTACAAAATGTAAAATATATAATTTTTGTTTATATTAAATTAAAAAGGTTTTGTACAAACTAAAACAATGCAACCAAAATCAGAAGGGAAACAACAAACTGGGAAAAAATCTTTATAACAAAAATTTCTGACAGAGGTGTCATTACTCAAATAAAAAAGGAACTAAATCAATTGTATAAAAATTCAAGTCATTCCTCAATTGATAAATGGGCAAGGGACATGAATAGGCAATTTTCAGATAAAAAATCAAAAGTATCAATAAGCACATGAGCAAGTGTTCTAAATCTCTAATAATTAGAGTAATGCTAATCAAAACAACTCTGAGGTATCACCACACATTTAGCAGATTGGCTAAAATGACAACAGGGTAGTGTAATGAATGTTGTAGGGGATGTGGCAAAATTGGGACATTAATGCATTGCTGGTGGAGTTGTCAATTAATCCCACCATTCTGGATGGCAATTTGGAACTATGCTCAAAGGGCTATAAAAGATTGCCTGCCCTTTGATCCAGCCATACCATTGTTGGGTTTGTACCCCAAAGAGATCATAGATAAAAAGACTTGTACAAAAATATTTATAACCAAATTTTTTGTGGTGGCAAAAAAATGGAAAATGAGGGTATGCCCTTCAATTGGGGAATGGCTGAACAAATGTGGTATATGCTGGTGATGGAATACTATTGTGTTCAAAGAAATAATAAATTGGAGGAATTCCATGTGCACCGGCAAGACCTCCAGGAATTGATGCAGAGTGAAAGGAGCAGAACCAGAAGAACATTGTACACAGAGACTGATACACTGTGGTAAAATTGAATGTAAAGGACCTCTTTACTAGCAGCAATGCAATGACCCAGGACAATTCTGAGGGAATTATGGAAAAGAATGCTACCCACATTTGAAGGAAGAACTACAGGAATGGAAACATAGAAGAAAAATAACTGCTTGAATATATGGGTATCTGATGCAAACATGATTGGGTATGTAGACTTGAAACGACCACACCAATGCAACTATCAATAATATGGTAAAATGTCTTGATAGATGACACATTTTAAAACCAGTGGAAATGTGTATTGGCTATTGGGAAGGCGAGGCTTTGGATGGGGTAAAGGAGAAATTAAGAATATGAATCATGTAACCATGGAAAATTTTTCTGAAAAATAAAAATTTTTTAAAAATTAAATTCATAGAGCAGGTAGTAGAGTTGAATATTAGGAGTCAAGGAAAATGTAAAGAGCCGAGGCATAAAATGATTCGTATTTTCGATGATTTTTTTCTTCAAAGTACCAACTTAACTTTAATATGAGGGACAAATCAAGGTTTTCCTAACCTGAAACAATTTTTGTGATGATGTCCCAAATAAGGAAGCCAGTAAAGAGGTAATCCATTTGAGCTATTGTCATTAATTAATGCAATCATCTGCCAAACAAAACAAAAAAAATCATCTTTTATCTATGGTTATGAGACAATATTATACAGTGAACAGCGTACTGGACTTGGAACCAGAGAACATGTGTTCAAAGTCTGGGTCTGCTTCTTGACAGTTGTGTTCCTTCAGTAAAACTTATCTGCCTGGTCTCCTTATCTCTCCAGTGGGAGTGGAGGGTTACAAGATGAACTCCAAGATCCTTCCTAACTCTCTTTCTAAGATCCTGTGACGCTGGGATTAATTTTAGCATCCTATTACCTATTGTATCTCATCTGTCAGGGTTAATACCTTTGCAGAAACAAATACACAATAACCCTGATTCATTATAACCTTTTGATAAAGCACCACATTCTTTCTATTCAAAGAGGATGAAGAGAAAATTATCTAGGGCCTATGACATATACTTAGAAAGCAACATGTTTGTGTTATTTAATCTTTTAAAAATACATATGTTAATAGAACAAAAGGTGAAAAATGAGTTGTATAAATGAATATTTACTTATAGAAGATATCACTATCCTAGTTCAAGTTGATCCAAAAGTCAAGAGTGATGTTTATCTACTTGAATTCTGAATCATTTGTAAAGAGATGTAGTCTTTATGTATGCGTAAGCATCAAAAAGCAGCTCTGTGTTTTGAATGAACATGCAGCATTATGTGTTCAAGGTATTGAAGTGCATGAAAGATAATAAATGGTGTGTTATTAGAGAGAAGGCTGAGCATGTCTTTAAAAAGATACTCCACAGGCAGGTAAATATGTGCCTATGTATTATTTACCAAAAAAATGATGATGGATTGAAAAGTAACAATTTAATGCATTAGTATATTTTTTCCTCCTACAGGCACTTCATATGCTCTTGTATCTTTCTTTTGATCTGTTACAGGATGATGAAGAAGAGAGGGATTGACAAACTAAAGAGGGGAGGAGTTGATTTTCCCCCCAAACTGCAAGATATTCGTGATTAAAAAGTAAGGAGAGGGTTTCATGATGTAAATGACTTCTTAGGTTAGTATTCTATTATTTCTTCTGATTTGAATCCATCCAAATCTCTTATTCAAGAACATACACATAAAATAATTAGTCAGATCTACATATAGGGATCAAATCAACTGCTCTAGGCTTCGTTTTTTATTCAGATTAGATATTCTAACATACAATTAATTGTTCTTTAAAACAAGTTCATGATTAAGATGGCTCAAAACATACAACATGTTATTTTTATCATATTTTCTTAGCTTAAAATAATTTAATCATCTCATACAAAACTGAATTACATTAGAATATTATGAAAGACCAAATACAAAATGTCTAAACCCTTTTTCCCTAAAATAATTACAGTTAACTGTAGATTATCTCAAGGTATCAATTCTCTTTTAGCTTAACAATTTTTAAAGTTTATTGATTGAATACCTTTCCTTAATTATCTGGAATTTTTAAAACATATAGCCACACAGTAACAGCAAACATGATTAATTATACCTTTGTATACAAAAAAGTTCTTTGAGTCATGTCATTTAACTATACCTTTTTCAGCCTTTTTCAGAAAATACTTGAGTGAGAATATAAACTATGCATCAGTTTAAAAAGGAAAAGCTGAATTCTCAAAGTAAATTAGTTTACAAGATTGGTTGATAATTGAATTCAGGTTAGATCAGCTTCCTCATTTATCTTGAACTCTGTATTATGAGGGAAAATTGATTATTTGGCTTGCAGGGAATTCCCAGAATGTTAGCTTAACACATATTTAAATAAAAATTTTAAAATGTCTTACAAAACTAACAAAAATGAGGTAACTAAGGAGGAAACACAAATGATACAGCTACAAATGGGAAAATAATCTTTACACCAAGATTACAAAAGAAAATCATGAATATAATAAATGCATGAAAGACAAAGAGAATGATGATATATCCAAGTTTGAGAGATGAATGCAGCTAAACCAATTCTCAAATGAAAAATCATAATAAAGGTTTAATAAACTGAATATGACACCTTGAAAATAAACAAACCAAACATAAGAACCCCAAAAAGTAAAATCCACAAATTAGAAAAGATATAGAAAAAACAGAAGTCAATACTATGGTACTGATAAGTAAAATTGAAAATCTCTTCAAAAAGCAGAGCAAAATCAGTAAACCTTTAGCTAATGTGCTTTAAAAAGAGGTGGGTATATAATCAAAGTTACAAAATAAAAATAAATAAGTTGAAACCACAATAAAGTAAAAGAATAATCAAAAGTTACTACATTTATGTGATAAATATAAGAATCTAAAAAATAAATATAAAAGTACAAGAACATGAGATGGTGATCTCAAATAATAGAGAAAAATAATTTGAATTTGATGAAAAGGATCTTCAAAGAGTGAGGGGAAACCAAATTACAGATGGATTTACAAGTGAATTTTAGTTGGTTTCAAAAGAAATTATATTTGTCGATAAATATTTATTAGGCTCAAAATATGTGCCAGACACTATGCTAAGTGCCAGAAAGATAAAGAAAGGCAAAAGACAGTTCCTGTCTATGAGGAGCTCACAGTATAATAGAAAAGATAATATGTAAATTAATACATGCAAAAAAGATTAAAAAAAAAAAACAGGATAAATGAGAAACAAACCACAAAGGAAAAACACTAGAATTAAATGAATTTGGCAAAGCCTTCCCATAGAAAATAATATTTTAGTTAGTATTTGAAAGAATCCAGGAAAGCCAGAATGGGAAAAAGCCAGCAAAAATGCTTAGAGACAAGAAATATAGTGTCTTATTCAAAGAACAGCATTGTCACTGGACTGAGGAACATTTAGGCTGTATAAGATGCCAGAAGATTATAAATATTGCAAGTGGATATAGGTTGTAAAGAACTTTGAGTGACATAAGTTTTTTTTTCTGGGACACTGGAAGTGGAAAAAACTATTAGAGTTTATTAAAAGAATGATTAATATATACTGCTAAATTATTATTTTAAAAAAGTGTAAAAGGAAAACACAAGGTCCTTTTGTGAAACAATTATAACCCTAATATTAAAACTGGAGAAAGAAAAAGGAAGGCAAAATTAACATAGAGCAAAAAAATTAAGAAATATATATTTAATATTTTAAAATGTTAAATAAAACCCTAAAAAGGATTTAAATAATATGTTCAAATAATTTTTCACTGCTATCAAGTTGATATATACCAGCAAGGATGCTTCAACATTAGAATAACCACTAAAGATCATACTAAGAAACAAAGATTCATCAAACCACATTTGTTTCAATAGATAAGACTGGCAAAGAAGAACAATCATTGTTTTTTTAAACCCTACAAATAATAGCCAAATAAAGACATTTTTAAAAGTAAAAGCAATTTATAAATTAAAGCATGATATTGTATGTGATACACAGTAGAATTTTTCCTAATAAAGAGGAATCAAGAAAAGATATCATGTTTTCTGCACTTTAATTTGACCAATTTCCAGAAGCCTATGCAATAGCAATATGACCAGGAAATGAAATTAAATGCACAGAGAAGAAAAGGTGTACATAAAACTAATTCTATTTGATAATGGTATGATGATTAACATAAAAGATCCAAGAAAACCAGCAAAGAAATAGAGGTAATTAATATCTAGAGACTGCAAAAAAAATCTCATAAAATCAAATAGATTTTTTATATTGAAATTTTAAATCAAAGGAGAAATAATAGAAAGGGAAGTCCCATTTCAAATTACTACAAAAAGTATAAAATATCTGGGAGTCAACCCAACAGGGTACACAAAACACCTATATGAAAAACTTAAGAAAGAAATAAAGAAAATTTTGCTGAGTCAATATATAAAAAATGGCAATACTATCTAAATTAATTTGCAGATTTAATACTTAGCCAATCAACTGCTACTACAGTAACTACTACTACAACCACTTAAGGAATATTTTATATCACTAAAAAATAAAAAAAATTAAATCATATGAAGAATAAAAGAATTTTAAGGAAAATAATGTTCATAAAATCAGAATGAAAGCAAAAATGGACCTCCAAACATCAAGTTTTATTCCAATGAAATCATCAACTTCTGAAAAAATAGAAAAAGTAGATAGTATAAAAATAGAAAATTAGACCAATAGAATAAATTAGATAAGAATGGATCAGGAGGGTAGCTGGGTGGCTCAGTGGATTGAGTCAGGCCTAGGGACTGGAGATCCTAGATTCAAATCTGGCCTCAGAGACTTCTATCTGTGTGACCCTATGCAAGTCACTTAACCCCCATTGCCTAGTCCTTACGGCTCTTCTTCATTAGAACCAATACACAGAGTTTTCCGGGTTAAGATGGCACCAGAGTAAAAAGCAGCTGCTTAACCTTTACTAACTGAAACATATAGGACTCCTCAAGGGGACATAAAAACAAATCCAGAAGAATGAAGGGACCCCATAACAGGGTGCAACATTGAAAGTACATGGGATTGGGGGCATTTCCATGCTAAAAGGGGGTGAAATAGCTCTACTAAAACCTGAGCTGAACAACCCCTTTCCCCCCCCCACAATACCTACAGGGCCAAAGCCAGTGCACAAGAGCTAGAGCAAGTTTGGGGCACCCATTAAGTCCTTGACAGCTACCTGGGACCACCAGGGTCTGTTCCTGAGAGCAGCAAGACTTAAGACCCCAGGAGGCTAAAGAACATGTGGCCTTTGAACTCAGACCTTGCCCTGAAGTTCTACAACAAGAGGGCAATATAGACATTGAAAGGATCTATAGATCGTCCTCTACACTAAACCCTAAAAAGACAACCCTCAGGAATATAATAGCCAAATTCAAGAGCTTCCAAGTAAAAGAAAAATTTTACAGGAAGCCAGAAAGAGACAATTCAGATATCAAGGAGCACTAATCAGGATCACACAGGATCTGGCAGCCTCCACACTAAAAGTCCGCAAGGCTTGGAATATGATGTTCAGAAAGGCAAGAGAACTGGTTCTACAACCAAGGATCCCTTACCCATCAAAACTATATACTTCCAGGATAAAGTATGAGCATACAACAAGATAGAAGATTTCCAAGTATTTGCACAGAAAAGACCAGGACTAAATGGAAAATTCGATATCCAACCACAAAAACCAAGAGAAACATGAAAAGTTAAATAAGAAACAGAGGGGAAAGAAAGAAAACTCTTATTTTTAAATTTGCCTCTTTAAGGGCTTCAATAAGATCTAATTGTATTCCTACATGGAGAAATGTTTTGTGTAATTCTCTGTAGTGAACTCTATTCGCTATTCTCAGGGAGAGGTTGGAGTACTAAATGGTCTAAGATGATAAGGTGGTGGGTGGAAAAGAGGGGGGTGAATAGTAGATGGCACCAAGAGAAACTTGAATGAATAAGAAAAATAGGATATTCTATTACACACAAAGAGGGCATGGAAAGGGGAGGGGATAAATACTACTATAAGAAGGAGAGAAAGAGAGCATTAAGAGGTAATATTTATAACTTACTCTCAGTGGAATTAACCCTGAGAGGGAAGAGTAGCTATATCCATTGGGATATAGAACTCTATCTAACCCTACTGAGAAAGTCAGAAGGAATAAACCAAGGGGAGCAGGGGAGTGGGGAGGTCAAAAAAGGGAGGGAAGGAGAAGAGGGAGGGAAGGAGAAGGGAGAGGGAATTCATTAAATCTTAAAATTAAAAAGAGGGGAATAATAAGGGAGGGGTAGAAAGGGTAGTAAATCAAGGGAGGGGACAAGGGTTACTGGTTCAAAATAAATCACTGGTTTAAAAGGAAATAGCCTAAGAAGAAGGGGTAGAACTAAGAGAGGATACCAAAATGTTGGGGAATACACAACTGATAATTATAACTCTGATTGTGAATGGGATGATTGATTATACTAAATTGAAAGGCTTTTGTACAAACAAAAACAATGCAACCAAAATCAGAAGGGAAACAACAAATTGGGAAAAAAATCTTTATAACAAAAATCTCTGACAAGGGTCTAATTACTCAAATATACAAGGAGTTAAATCAATTGTATGAAAAATCAAGCCATTCCCCAAGCGATAAATGGGCAAAGGACATGAATAGGTAATTTTAAGATAAAGAAATCAAAACTATCAATAAGCACATGAGAAAGTGCTCCAAATCTCTAAGAATTAGAGAAATGCAAATCAAAACAACTCTGAGGTATCATCTCACACCTAGCAGATTGGCTAAAATTATAGTAGGGGAGAGTAATGAATGTTGGAGGGGATGTGGCCAAAATGGGACATTAATGCATTGCTGGTGGAGTTGTGAACTGATCCAACCATTCTGGATGGCAATTTGGAACTATGCTCAAAGAGCTATAAAAGATTGCCTGCCCTTTGATCCAGCCATACCATTTTTGGGTCTGTACCCCAAAGAGATCATAGATAAACAGACTTGTAAGAAAATATTTATAACCGTGATTTTTGTGGTGGCAAAAAACTGGAAAACAAGGGTATGCCCTTCTATTGGGGAATGGCTGAATAAACTGTGGCATATGCTGGTGATGGAATATTATTATGCTGAAAGGAATAATAAAGTAGAGGAATTTCATGTGAATTGGAAAGACCTCCAGGAATTGATTCAGAGTTAAAGGAGCAGAGCCAAAAGAACATTGTACACAGAGACCAATACACTGTGGTAAAATTCAATTTAATGGACTTCTGTACTAGCAGCAATGCAAAGACCCAGGATGATTCTGAGGGACTTATGGAAAAGAACCTTACTCACATTCAGAGGAAGAACTACAGGGAGGAAACACAGAAGAAAAGCAACTGCTTGGACACATGGGTTGAGGCAGACATGATTGGGGATATAGACCGGAAACGACCAAACCTATGCAACTATCAACAATTTGGAAATAAATCTTGATCTATTACACATGTTAAAACTATGGGGGGGGGAGAAATGTTGAGGGGTGAAGGGGAAAGTAGGAACATGAATCATGTAACCATGATAACTTTTCTAAAAAATAAAAATTATTTAAAAAAAGAACCAATACATAATACTGATTCTAAGATGGGAGGTAACAGTTAAAAAAAAAGATTGGATCAGATGAAATTTAACTCAACAGCTGCAGCTCTGTTGAAGTTGGGTTTTGTACAATGAGTAAGGAAAGGGTTTCGTGAAGGAAATTAATGGCACAAACAAGATCCCAAATGGAGAGCTTAATTTAACATACTAAGACTAGAAGGTAAATACTATTATTATCACCATTTAATAAAGGTTCAAAGAGGTTAAGAAATTTTTTCAGTATTTTAATCTAGTAACTTTATGAGGGATAATTTAAACTCAGTTGATCTTGACTCCAAGACTAGTATGCCATCCTCCATAATATCGAGCTGCTTTTCAGCTCTAACATTTCCCCATTTTACAAATGAGAAAATTGAGACTCAGTGAGGTTAATGATTTTTTCCTAAGGTAACATAGGCTCCACTTCTACTCTTAGCCTGTAATTCTAAAGAAGTGGAAGAAATCTAAAAAGCCATCTAGCCCAAACCCTTTGTTATAAAGATAAATAATTGAAAGCCAGTGAAGTTAATTGACTTGCTTAAGAAAAGTAGCTGAGCCATGTTTTGAATGGTTCCAGGCCCAGTGTCTGCTAAGTTACTCTTCCTTTGAATGCAAAGACTGAGAAGATGGGAGAAAAGGAGGGAGAGAAGGAGAAGGAAGAAAAAGAATAGGAAGAAGGAAAAAGGAGAACAAGAAGATGAAGAAGAACATGAAGAGGAAGAAGAAGCAGGAAAAGTGAGAGAGGGAGGAAGAGGAAGAGGAGGAGAGAGGTGAAGGACAGGAGGCAAAATCTTTCCTTAGTATAGTATTCTATGCACTAACATCCTTACAATCACTCCTCAGAGCTTTCCCGCCCTCCAAATAGATTGTATGAACACCTTGCATTCTCAACTTGAAAGTTACTTTCTAAATCAGTTCTAAAAAGTAGCTCTGAAGGAACTGCTATCGTGTATCTTTTGGTTTTTATTAAGAGAAAAAAGGAAGGTAAGCTGGGAAACCAAGATTGAGAGAAAAAAATTCTGTGGGGGAAAATCTGGTATCAATTTTTGCATATGAAAGGGAGATAGTAGAGGGGCCCAAAGGTAGACATGTTTCATATCTTACCTCTTTACTCTTTTGACTAAAACATGGGCATGACTTAGAAAGCTATACTGACATCAGCCTGGAAAACGGAAAGTTTTATCTACATGTGTAACCCATACCTCAGAGAATACTGAGAAATTTTTAAAAGCCAGTTGCTTTCCAGATATTGATTACAGTGACTACATGATTGAATTGAGATAAGTGAATTGGTCAATTTAAACTAAACAGCTGAGAAAGAAATGTTATTTGCTGAAGCTCTTCCTTCATAACTATCTTTAAAAAAATAAAAATCGAACTTGCAAAGGTTTATTAAGTAAAATAAGTCACAATCATATAAATGAAATGTTTCATTAGTTTTTGTTTTACTTTCCTGTCACCTTGCAATAATTTCTGTTTTCAACTTAGCATTGTCTTTAGCTCTGCTACCTAGAAAAGACTGACTAAAGAACATGCTCATGAAAGCATGCCAAAGATGATATGTGTAGATGTAGCCAGATTTCCCTTTAGAATCTTTGCACGAGTAAGCCTTCAAAGACCTCCACCAATACTTTTAGTGCTCAGTAGCTACCAAGTGAAATTATGCCTTAAATCTTCAATGGGATATTGAAAATCTGTTAAATTCTGAGAACACTTAGCTGAATCTATAGCTACTATGTGCACTTGAGTAGAGCAGTATCCTACTTTGAATATTGTGCATTTGCTCTGAAATACACAAGAATCGTACCAGTAGTAGTAAGAAAGAGGAAAGAATTAACCTTTGAAAGTCATTGTTAAGGAGAGAAAAGGAGAATATTAGGGAAAAGATATAGAAGTTCTTACTGGTATTCAACAAGAAATTTTAGAATATTCCACCCAAATGTTCTATCATATGTTTTATTACACATATGCTCATATTTTCTTCCTTTAAATTAAATTAATTAGTGAAAAATCAGTATATATAAGTTCTGTTAAGTCTGAGCACAAATTAATCTTTAGATGGAAATGAGTTCTTAAATAAGCTACTGAACCTCTATTATTAAATTATAAGTTCAGAGTATTAAGTAGTACTCAGAAACTAATCCAAAACAATGCCTTATCAAAGTAGATGATGAGTAATTATTACTAACAATGATCATGGTATCATGGTATCATGATGATCATAGAGAATATGACTCAATGAATTTCATCTTCCTTGGTTCCTAAATCATTACTTAGTAGTAGAATTATTTTCAGAGAGCAAGTCAGGCCTTTGTTCCATTATAGTACTCTCAGTAAAAATAGAAGGATATAAAAAATAAATTTGACTATATAGAAAGCAGTTAGATTATTACAGAATTACAGACATTCAGAGTTGGGAGGGTCATAAGCAATAATCTGTTCCTAGATGCTTTGTTTTTAGCTCATCAGTCCCTCAAACAATTATATAAATATTTAGTTACTTATAATGGAATTTTCCTTCTATCATTTAATTATTTGAAATGGGTATATATAGGCATATATATATACATATATATATATGGAAAAGGCACCTATTATAATATATCTGAGTAGGGTTTATCTAGCTTCTCTTTGATAAATTCTAAGGAGGAAAAACCTACTGTGTCCCAAACCAGTGCACTTCGTTTTATGGGAAATATTTCATTCTAAACTGATGCAGGACAAATGCTTCTAAGGATCCAAAGTATATTTATTGTTATCATTAGCATTAACCTTCTTTTTACCTGAACCAAGATTTCTCTAATATAAGCAAAAACTCATGAGGAACTTCCTCCATCCATGAAGGTTGGTACTTGCACTGCAACTTTATTTTTAAGAATTGCCTATAAGAAGCTGAAACCCTGATAGATTAAATGACTTACCCAAGGTGATACTTTCTTTTATCTTGTCTTTATGTGTGGAGAAGAGTATGATATTCCATTAATACATCTGTCCTCCATACTAAGTTAGTCATCATGACAGTTCTCAATAAGATTGATGCACAAGAACTATCAATAATATGGAAATAGGTCTTGATCAATGACACATGTAAAACAGAGTGGAGACGCACATGGTGGGCTTGGGAGAGGGAAATAACATGAATCATGGAATCATGGAAAAATTTTCTAAAAAATAAAAAAATTAAAGCTTAAAGAAATAAAAAATAAAACAAAATATAATGCCAAATGATACACACTGCACATGTTTTTGGCCTTTTTCAGTATTTTGACCAGATATTCTGAATGTTTTTCTTTCCTTTTTTAAAAAATTCTATTTGTTATATGTTATAGCATTTTAGGAGGAGGCGGGAAAGGGATACTGAGGATAACTATGATGATGTAAAAATAAAACAAATGAAATCAATAAATTTTTTTTTTAATTTTAGTGACTGGAAAAAAAAAGATTGATGCACAACATTTAATTCTTAGATTCATAGGAGCAGTTTCATCACAGTAGTGTAGCTAAAGATATAGGCACAATTATTCAGCATTTCCAGGCACTTATTAGATATCCACTGTTATTATAGCATTATCAGGGTATCAGGAGTCTCTACTATATATTGCTCTGGCTATCATTCCTCTATTTTGCTGTTATTCATACCCCAACTCTTTCCCATTTGGACGATAATTTGAGCTTTGAAGATATTTAACGTCATCAGTTACATCATAGATTAATTGCAAACAACTTCATGAAATTCTGCAGAATCACAGAGCTATTTTAGCGTGAATATAAATATTTTATAATATGCATATTTCTGTTATCCTTTATCTTTATATTGCAATTGTTTCATTCCCCCTCCAGATAGAAATCCTCTTTGTAACAACAAACAAAAGTCATCTCTTACAAAGATATTTTTATCTCTTAGAGAGATAATATCTGACTGTTCATATAATTTTCCATTCTAGTACTCACCAACCCCTGTGCTGAGATGAAGAAAATACGATTTCCATTGCACCAAATACTGGCTGTTTTATTTTTCCCCACTGTTCAGAATTCAAGTTCCTTTTTCATGAAAATTTATGTAATTATTTGAATATTGATCTCTTGTTGCTTCTTACTTTATTACATATCTGTTCATACATATCTTCTCATATTTCTCTGACATATTTTCCTCCATATCTTGCAAATGAATAATGTCTAATAAATTCATATACTATAGTTTTCATTTGGCCATTACTTTTTTTAACCTTTACCTTCTGGCTTAAAACCAATACTCTGTATTGGTTCCAAGGCAGAAAAGTGGTTAGGACTAAACAATAGGGGTTAAGTGACTTTCCCAAGGTCACACAGCTAAGAAGTACCTGAGGCCAGATTTGAACCTAGGTCCTCCTGTCTGTAGGCCTGGCTCCCAATCCACTGAGCTACCCAGCTACCCAACTGACCCCTATCTTATTTCTTAAGGTCATCCCCTGTGTCTCAGGCCATTGCCAGTTGTATTGACTTTTATCTTGCCACTGGACCTCCATGATTCTAGAAAAGCTAATGATTTTGTACAATTCTGCCACACTTAAATTCAGTCCATGTGCATTACTCCGTGATTTCATTGATCCTCTTTGAGAAACAAAGGGTGAAAAATTGCAACAAATAATGGGCACCCATTTTGCTTCTAGTTTCTCACTCTCTCAAACTGTTATATAACTACTTAGTTACTTACTGGAACTTTGATTCCATCATTTAATTATTTGAAATGAATATATATATGTATTTATATGTGCATGCTTGTGTGTATACACATACATAGACATACATACATAAATAAACATACATACATACATACATACACACACCACATAAAATAGTGGGAATTCTGAGTTTAAATAGTTAAGGGCAGTTTAATAACTTTTTTTCCATAGTTACAAATACAATCAAGAAGATTTGAATCAATATATGCATGCTTTTAACACCAGTGCATCAGTGAACCTACTTTTTCATAGTCCCTGGAAGAATTTGCAATTCATTTTTTTTAATCTCTGACAACTTACATAGAGTGAAATGAAATCTCAGAATTGTTTTAATTTGTATACAACTTATAATTGGATGTATAAGACTTAGTCATTTGGATATTGCATATCACCAGTCAATCAGTCAAAAAGCCTGGCATCATGCCAGATACTATGCTCATCATTTGAAAATGCAAGATTTAATTTTCTAACATCTTGACTCCTACACAGGATTATCAATGCCAACAATTTATGGAAAAGACAATTTTATATTTCTAGTCAAAGAATTTATTTTAGAATTCTTTCAATTTGCATAATATTTTATATTAAAAAGGACTTTCTTTTTCTAGTGCAGTATTTGCTTTGCACAATTTAAAAGGCTGGCTCCTTTTTAAGCCATTTCATCACAGAACTAGGTGAAAACTTTTTTTTTCTTCTCCCTGCTTTTTCCACTTCTTATACGATGGTTCTCTTATGAATCCATTTCTATAAGTTGAATCTTCTGTATCTTAGGACAAATGTGACAAATTTCCATGGCACATAGTCTGCTGGACTAGGCTGCAGTAAAACCAAATCAAATTCTATTTTTCATACTTCTTAGTTGAGCAATTATAACCAAGTTATGTAACTTCTTTATCCATCAGGAACTTCCCTAGAAGTCATTGACCAAATCCTAAAGTTACTCGATGGAAGAAGTTCCAATTCTGGTGCCATTTGTTAATGAAGAAAGCATTTATTAAATATTCCCCAAAGCCAAGGACTGTACTTTAGCATTAAAATGAAAGAATTTTAGCAGAATACAAGCAAGAATCTTTTCTAGAGTCCATTTAATATTTTTCTCCAAAAGAATAATAAAGTTTTTTTTTAACCCTTGTACTTCGGTGTATTGTCTCATAGGTGGAAGATTGGTAAGGGTGGGCAATGGGGGTCAAGTGACTTGCCCAGGGTCACACAGCTGGGAAGTGGCTGAGGCCGGGTTTGAACCTAGGACCTCCTGTCTCTAGGCCTGACTCTCACTCCACTGAGCTACCCAGCTGCCCCTTGAATAATAAAGTTTTAAGAGCCCTTAAGATCTTTTCATTTTCAACACCTAAAGAAGTCAGATTGAACTCGTGATATAGAAAATACTAAAAGTATATTGTTTTGTTTTAAATTCAGCTTTCTGCCATTATAATATTCATTCCTTAGGTTCTCCATATTTTTTGCCAGAGTGACC
Source organism: Gracilinanus agilis (assembly GCF_016433145.1). Classification (NCBI taxonomy): domain Eukaryota; kingdom Metazoa; phylum Chordata; class Mammalia; order Didelphimorphia; family Didelphidae; genus Gracilinanus; species Gracilinanus agilis. Next base: position 368,909,620 of record NC_058130.1, read on the forward strand.
TTCATAGTTCAAATACCAAAAAGTGAAAATCTGGTCAAGTAGCCCTTGAAACATCCTCTTCACTCCAGTGCTTACTTTTTTTCTTTTTATCAGGTAAAGATGGGATTTTTATGAGCAGGGGAAACTGCTCTGAATGTAAGGGGAGATGAGAATAGCTAAAGTATTCATTTTCTCCTGGTGGCCTCTTAACTCAGCAAATTCAAGCAGTATGTCCTTTGGCATATAGCAGCCTTTATATTTCTACTTATGCATCAAGAATGACATATGTAACATCACACGGTAACATGACACTAGAGGTCATATCCTGAGCTTTTCCCAAATGTCTACAGAAAAGAGCCAAAAAGCATATGGATATATGTCAGTAGGAAGGTTCCCAGGCAGAGGTGAAAACTTCCCTGACCTAGCAGATGGTGGATTCTGTTCTAATATCTAGCTTCCCAACCCCTGAGCAGTAAATGATGGAGTCAGATGTTGGCAGCAAATTTTATCTTTATAGTAATTTGGCTCTAAATGTAGGCTCTTTCTTCATCTATTTCTTCTCTGAAAACCAAGAATTCTTAGAATACAAGAATACTTTATTCAGAGTCAGAAAGACTTAGGTTCCATTTCTTCCTCTAATATTTGCTGGACATGCCATCATGGGAAAGCTCAGATGTTCAATTAAATGTGCATATATATTCATGAATAAAGAGACAAAGCATTCCACTCTCTTCCTATAGTACTGAGTGTATTTTTCACTTCACTAAACAAACCAGAGGCGTCTTGTTTTCAGTCAATCAGTGTAGAAGCATTTATTATGTGCTTAGAAGATTATAAGCTTCTTGATGGCTGGGACTATCGTACTTTTTTTTTTGTCTTCTCTAGCCCTGCCAGATGCCCAAAACATAGTTGTCTTCTGGTAAATACATCAGGTTGATAGATTAATTGATGTATGCCAGGGACTGTCTTAAGTTCACATATTCATTCTGACTCATATGTTTACTTTTGTCTTCAACAATGAGGGAAGAGGCAGCATGATATAATGATCAATATGGAGTTAGACAAGATAAGAGGTGAAGACTTACTTCCAACTTTACTAGATCTTGGATTATATGTAAGTCATAATTTTCCAGAGCCTCATTTCCTCAACTTAAAAAGAAGGATAAAAAGATCAAATAGTATAATGTATTTAAAATAATGTACAAAGATTACAACACTGTGTAATTAAGAATTGATATTTCTCTCACATTCAGAAAAGGATAGGAAAACTTGTAGTATATACCTCAGAGGGCTTTTATGAGGAACATATTTAGTAGGTATTAAAATACAATGTAAGATTGATTAGTAGGGTTAATTATAACAAAAAAAAATGCATACCACATCAGAGGTTACAAACAATAGTATGATTTATTGCAACATGAATGTTGACTTTGCTTATGGTTTCCCATTTCTTTTACTATGTCTACCTGAAAGGATGCACAATATAATGAAAAGAATATTAGACTTTTCATCAAAAGATATGGCACAAGGGGGCAGCTGGGTAGCATAGTGGATTGAGAGTCAGACCTAGAGAACAGAGGTCCTAGGTTCAAATCTGGCCTCAGACACTTCCCAGCTGTGTGTCCCTGGGAAAATCACTTGACCCCCATTTCCCACCCTTACCACTCTTCCACCTATGAGCCAATACACAGAAGTTAAGGGTTTAAAAAAAAGTAAAAAGCAGATATGGCACTGCTCCACTAACTGTATAATCTTGGTCTAGTCACCTAGCTTCCCTGGACTTGTTTCATCATTAAAAATGGATGATAATAGTCTCTTCCTTATCTATTAGCTTAGTTTTAGAGTATAGATTTATATAATTTATATGGAAATGCTTTGTAAACTATAAAGCATCACAAAGATAATAAAAAATAGAAATAGATATTCTTGTAGTAGTCAAAGCAGGCTGTTGATGGAGCCATAAAATGTTCCTATCATTCTCAAAAGCAATTTAGGAGAATGCAAAGAAAGAGATGAAAATGTCTAAAACCCGTGGCCCAGAGATGTCCCCACTTCCAAGGAAATCAATGACAAAAAGAAAATAAAAGAAATAAGATGAGACAATGAAATTTAAAGAATAAACTTTGGTAAACTAGAGTCAAACATCACTTTTTTGAAGATGATATAATGGTATGGTTAGAAAAATCTAGAAAGACAACTAAGAAATCAATTTAAAATAGCTTCAGCAAAGTGGGAAGATATAAAATAAATCCACAGAAATCATCAGAATTTTTGCACAACAGCAATAAACCTAGGAAGAATAGCTAAAAAAGAGTTTCCATTTAAAATAACTATAGAACACATAAGCTACTTAGGAGTCTACCTACCAAGATACACCCAAAAACTATTCAAATGAAAATTGTTTTTAAAATCAATTAAAACATTTGAGTAGTATTACTTGGAAATTTTTTTTCTATCTTCTTGTATTTCTATTTTCTGGGTTACTTTTATATTTTTGAATGGTTACTTGAAGATTTTAGATTCAACCTCATTCATTGATTCATTCCCTAAAGAATAATGACAATAGTGGACTAATGCATTTAGACTCAAGAGGCCCCCAGATGTGACCAAACACTTTGTCTATTCATGATTGGTTTTCTACACAATCTTCATTCAATATATCATCCCATTTTTTTGGCTTCTGATAATTCAAAAGAGACTGAAAATTCAGAAAATTCAAAGAAGATTGAAATGCTAGTAAGGGTCATGGTGTTACATAAAATCATGAGGGTAGATTTCTGGTATTATTGATTTCAAGTTAAGTTGAAAATGAATGACTAATTGCTAATGTATGTGTTTTATATATGCATATACATATACATATTTAAATCTATAAACACATGAACTTACATGTACAAACTTACATGCATGATTGCTTTCAGAAAGTTTTAGGGTTAAGACCATGCTTTAGTGCAAAGTTAAATAAAAAGCCTAATTGCTAAATTCAAGGCACAGTGTTGTGCTTATCTATTTATATTATCGTGGTGTTTGAGTCAGGAGATGCTGATTATTAATGTAGAAAATTAACAAAAGCTAATATTAGCCTTTGGGGAAAAAAAACTTCTAACTGTGGTAGAGTTTCAGAAATATAAAAGTAATACCTCCCCCCTCCAAATACCTTCTATCATAATTTCCTATTTTGTCTGTGAGTGGGAAAAAAAATCCCCAAATGGTGCTAAAGAAGGTGAGCACAGTGTTCTTTAGTTTTTTAACAAAACTCCCTCAAGCTCTGAGAAGCCAAATGAACAAATACTAATATTTCACCATCTGTAATCTCCTATCTCCAATCCCTGTAATAGGAAGATCCTAATGTCCTAAACATAAGATATTTGTAAGTATTCTTTGAGGCTGTGCACAGAGCCATTTGCTTGGGTAAAATATTTCTCTTCTTAAGCAAGGCACTACCAGCATTGGTTGAGATGAGGCAAGGATCAAAGAAAATAAATACCACTCGATAACTAGGTGTAGCCAGAGTTATAAAGATTCAGAGCTAAAGATAGAGATGACTGGGATAGAAGTTGAGTATTGAGATAGTATTTTGACACTGTGATTATTAAAAATTATTTTCAAATTAACTTTGAGGTTTCACATTCTTCACAAATAACCATTTTTAATATGTTGAAACTAACTGAAAATAGACATCCTCTAAAACAACATATCATCAATTGTCACTTTTGTTTCACTTCATAGGTTTAAAGCAGTATCTCCATATGAATTGAAGATTCCACGTATGAATATTTTCCATATTATATGGAGTATTTTTATCTTATTAACAACTGACAGCTTTGTAATAATCTGTTTTGACAGTATTTACACAGAAATATTGTGTTAAATAGTTTTAGACATGAGAGAGTATGGACATATGGATACAGTTGTGTTTGCCTTGTCTAATTATATGCATTATACAATTTGCCATTGTTGGGGACCATCTTCCATTCATTTAATAATGTTTTTGCAAATTGGCAGATAGCATTTGGGCTAAAATACACACAGGATTTTTTGCAATAAAAAAAAAAAACTCCTTTGCCTTTTCTCTAGTGTGGAGCAATTTGTCAAGTAATTAGCCAACCTAATTAAATTTTTGTAGCACTAATCAAACGAATATGCTAAAATAGTCTTTGCACAGCCAGTTTGCTGTCTGCCTACATTTAACTTGATGGTTTGAAAGGGGCCCTACTCTGTCTGCCACTCTACTTAATCACCTAATTTGCATTTTATATTGGTAAATCAAATTAAGCACCAGTGGCTTTTAGTATGATTGACTGTGGTCAGGGCTGTTCAGATGGGACTTTTTCACAGAAAATTAGGCACATTTTAATATGAGTGAGACTGTGCTTTCTGTCTTCAGCAAACTACAGTCACTCAGCTAATTAAAAGTGCTTGTTACTTTTCTAACCCCAGTATATGATAGATTTATCCAGCTGGTGGGTCCATTTTCTTTTTTACAATTTTATGATGGACATTTTTATCCTAAATATGATAAAATTGTCTAAACAACAACTGAAAACAATTCGAATGAATCTTATATATAATATTTGATAGAAACTAACTGCCATTAGAGGTGAAAGCACATAGATACAGTCAAAGGTAAACATGAGATCTTTCAAGTTTTATTTTATCTGATGTAGAGAATATAAACCAGCAGCTGCAATCCCAGGAAATATTCCATGGTAAGAACATTATAAATAGCGATAAACTGTGATACATACAGGTACTACATGAAGGTTTTCTGTTTTGCTTTGTTTTGTTTTTATAGCAAAAGAATGAACTTTTTTAAGTCTTAAAAAAACACTCTATATGTAACAAATGCAAAAGTCAAAATTTATAGTCATTTTCAAAGCAGATATGTCCCACATATATACAATTATATTAATTAACTTACTTCTGAAATAAATGTGTTTTACTAGTCAGAAAAAAATTTGAAGTTCCACGTAAAATTTTAGGACTTACGAACAAAGACATTTTCTTTGTATGATAGAGCATAATATTAACTACAAAAATGGTTTCCTTTTGTTATTTAATGTAATAAATATATAGTGGCAGTTTAATATATGTTACATAAAAAGGGTAAATAAGATGTGTTAATTAACTCAAAGATACAAATATAATAAACCTAATTAGAGCTACATGCCAAATTTCAAAACATTATTTTGTAAACATATTTAAAGTAAAGTTATCCCTACTGCAGCTGAGCTATAGATTTATTTAACAAAATAAACTTTTGTAAGTCTGAAGAGGCAAAAAAGAACTTGGAGCACAAAGGGCCTTGCAAATATTCAATACAAGATAATTTTAAGCAAGCAAAGTGAAAAATCCCTAATTTGATTTGCTATATTAGAAACTTTTTCATAACAAAAGATCCAAGATAAATATATTCACTAATACTCTATCTCAAGCTATCTTGAAACTGATCTTTAGGATTACTCTTTAATTACAAAATACAACAGGAATATGAAAGAGGTGAAGTTGAATATGGCATTCAGCAGAGATGTACTTTGATTTTCTGTTTTATTTTAATTAAAGTAATGGTGCATATATCCTGAAACTTTAGCTCAAAATATAAACAAAATTTTTTTTTAAATTGGTAGCTGAAATGAAGCTCGAGATCACCTGTGCAGTCTTCTTTTTGAAGCATAAACTACAAGAGAGAGCGATCCAGTCTGTTCTTAAAGAATCAGCATTACAAAATTCAAAAACTATTTCATTTCATTTTGCTATTTACCTTTATAGTTTAAAAAGTTTTTTTTAATTCTTAAAAACAAAACCAAAAAGCTTCTTGTAGGGTGAGCCTATCTTCTCTCATTTAAGTATTCTTTGGACTAAGAAACAACTGGCCTATTATACTCCTTATAAAAATAACTTGATTTTAGACTTTTAATAAATAGTTCTTCTTTCATTCAAATTACCACTTTAAGATTTGCAAAAGTACTTTTCTTACCATAATACTGTGACTACTCTTCCTATTTCAAAGGTAAGGAAACTGAGGCTTAGAAAGGTTGTGACTCTTCTAGAGTTATACTGCAACTAAGTAACAGAAGCAAGATTGAAAACAGAGCTTCTCTTGACTTCAAGTCCAGAGTTCTTTTTAATTATTCTTGTTACTGTTTATATATTTGAAAAGATTTATAAAATATTGTATAATTTGGTGTGTTTTTATCTCTTAGGTCTAATACAATAAGCGCAACCTTTGCCACACTATCACAATTGACTGTTTTACACATGTAATTTTATAATCTATGAATATATTCAATAGGTTTTTTACAGGATGTAATGGATCTGTGATCTCACAGATACAGGTATATTGCAATTATACAAGCTTGACCATGTTCGATCACTCTTGTCAATTATTTTTATTGTTCAGTCATTTTGGTCACATCAGATTCTTTGTGACAGCATTTGTTTTGTTTTATTTTGTTTTTGGCAAAGATCCTGAAAGTGTTTATCATTGCCTTCTCCAGATCATTTTACAGATGAGGGAACTGAAGCAAATAGTATTAAAGTAACTTACCCAGGGTCACACAATTAGCAAGTTTCTAAGGCAGAATTTGAACTCAGGAAGAGTTATCTTCCTGACTCTAGACCTAGCACACTATGCACTCTACCACCTAGTTGTGCAACTCTTATCTATATTCTTACATAAACTCTCTACACAGAGTGCAAACCAGCCCAGTGTCTAATTCCTGTTCAGTTTAAATACTAGTTCATTGACCATTGGACAGCTAGATGGAACAGTAGATAAAATTCCAGGCCTGAAGTATGGAAAATCTAAGTTCAAATCCTGCTTCAGATACTTTCAAGCTATGTGACTCTGGGCAAGTAGCAGTCCCTGATTGCCTCAGATTTCCTGGTCTGGAGATGAGCTGGAGAAGGGACAGCCACTCCATTATCTTTGTCAAGAAATCCCCAAGTGGGGTCACAAAGAATCAAACACCACTGAAACAATGAACAATAATGCTTTGTCTGTCTTAAACTGATGGACATGCTCAACAGGCTATCTCAATGGTCTCCAAAAGATTTTGATCACATGCAATGTCAGTAGTATTTTTTCATTTCTGGGTATGCTTAGAGAAGTGAAGCCAACTGATTCCTCAATAACACCTGCTATTGTGGCTGAACAAAACAAATTTAAGTGAAAACTGTTCTCAAAAGACTATTCTGCATAGTGAAGAATGTTGGGAGCTTGTATAGTAGTCAAAAGAAGAGGAATTGGGGAATATTGGGTTTTATATTATTTTGATTAACTGGAAATCATCATCATTATAGCTAGCACATATAACATCTACATTAATCTGTGTGTGCATGTGTGTGTGTATACAAGTATCCTTTCCCCATAGTGAATTTGGGGGAATTCTGCATGAACCACAGACAAGTAGGAAAGGTCAGCAAATGCTACAGAAAAATATATATAACATATATATATGTACATATATATGTATTTCTGAGTTGATATTGTACAATATCAACACGTTATCTTTTAATATCATGAATATATGCAATTTCTTTTTAAAGTTAAAATAAGAAAAAAGTTAAAAGTTTGCAAAAAAATTCAAAATGTAAAAATTTTATATGGATTTTCCAGATCATGAGGACACTGCACAACCCCCATGATATGGAATGAATACTAGTGTATGTACATATATACGTGTTTGTGAGCATGATGTTTAAAGTTTGTGTTTGTGGGCATGATGTTTAAAGTTCACAAAGGCTGCACACATATTATCTCATTTTATTCTTTTTTTTCCAATAACCTTATGAGGGAGATATCAGTCTTGTTTTTTTCCAAATAAAGAAACTGGGACAGACAGAAATGAAATGGCTTGTTTAGAATTACACAACCAATTAATTTCTAGGGCAATATTTGAAGCCAGGTTAAGATGTTATCTATCTTTCCACCCTTCAGTTTGACATATACCTCTTTTTTTAAACATTTATTAATATTCATTTTTAACGTGGTTACATGATTCATGCTCCTACTTTCCCCTTCACCCCCTGCACTCCCACCACACATGGCCTATGCACATTTCCACTAGTTTTGTCATGTGTCCTTGATCAAGACCTATTTCCAAATTGTTGGTAGTTGCATTGGTGTGGTAGTTTCGAGTCCACACCCTCAATAATGTCCTCCCCAACCCATGCTTTAAATCAGTTGTTTTTCTTATATGTTTCCTCTCCTGCAGTCCTTCCTCTGAATGTGGGCAGCGTTCTTTACCATAGATCCCTCAGAATTGTCCTGGGTCATTGTATTGCTGCTGGTAGAGAGGTCCATTACATTCAATTTTACCATAGTGTATCAGTCTCTGTGTACAATGTTCTTCTGGCTCTGCTCCTTTCACTCTGCATCAGTTCCTGGAGGTCTCTCCAGTTTGCCTGGAACTCCTCCAGTTTATTATTCCTTTTAGCACAATAGTATTCCATCACCCACATATACCACAGTTTGTTCAGCCATTCCCCAATTAAAGGACATACCCTCCTTTTCCAATTTGTTGCCACCACAAAAAGCAAAGCACAGCTATAAATATTTTCGTACAAGTCTGTTTATCTATAATCTCTTTGGGGTACAAACCCAGCAATGGTATAGCTGGATCAAAGGGCAGGCATTCGTTTATAGCCCTTTGAGCATGATTCCAAATTGCCAGCCAGAATGGCTGGATCAGTTCACAGCTCCACCAGCAATGCATTAATGTCCCA
>NC_058130.1:368933319-369002771 GCF_016433145.1 Gracilinanus agilis
TGGGTTTGTACCCCAAAGAGATCATAGATAAACAGACTTGTAAGAAAATATTTATAGCTGCGCTTTTTGTGGTGGCAACAAACTGGAAAAGGAGGGTATGCCCTTCAATTGGGGAATGGCTGAACAAACTGTGGTATATGCGGGTGATCGAATACTATTGTGCTAAAAGGAATAACAAACTGGAGTAATTCCAGGCGAACTGGAGAGACCTCTGGGAACTGATGCAGAGCGAAAGGAGCAGAGCCTGAAGAACATTGTACACAGAGACTGATATACTGTGGTAAAATCGAATGTAATAGGCTTCTGTACCAGCAACAATGCAATGACCCAGGACAGCTCTGAGGGATTTATGGTAAAGAAAACTACCCACATTCAGAGGAAGGACTGCAGGAGAGGAAACATATAAGAAAAGCAACTGCTTGAACGTATGGGTTGGGGTGGACATGATTGGGGATGTGGTTTCGAAATTACCACACCAATGCAACCACTAACAATTTGGAAATAGGTCTTGATCAAGGACACATGACAAAACCAGTGGAAATGTGCGTCGGCCATGGGTGGGGGGAATGCGGGGGGTGAAGGGTAAAGTAGGAGTATGAATCATGTAACCATGTTAAAAATGATTATTAATAAATGTTTAAAAAAACTATGCCACATCAGAAATAATTTAGTACAACCTTTTAGTTTACATTTGAAAAGACTAAGACCCACCAAGTTTATACTAAAAGTACATAAGTAGTGAGTCAGAGTATATAGCAAGCATCTCTGTCTCTGAATCCTTTGTCCTTTCTACTACACATAAGCACATATACAACAGAAATATATGAGAGGAAGTATATGGTGAATTGGAAGACATATTGTATTATGGGAATAAATTATAAATTTGGAATCAGAGGCTATTATAACTATTTTGTTTTCTACATCTGATCCAACCTCTATCACCAAACCAGCATGCCTGTTCCATTCTTGGCTCCTGGGAATTTTGTTGGTAAGTATTCACCATAACTAGCCCTATTTGTACTCATCATGCTGACTCTCTGACTGTCTTCACAATATGCAGTAGTAGCTTCCCATACTTTTCACTTCTTGCTCCGTGAATAGTAATAATGTCACCAATACCATTATTTGAAAGGACATATTAATTGATTGTCCTATTATTCCCTTACTATCAATGAGATTTCTCTGACCAAAATATTCCTCCGTGGTATCTACTCATCTATATGCCTTGTCTTCCATTATTACAATGTGGAGTCTTTGAGCCCAGAAAGTTCCTTGCATTTGGTATCTGGATATCTAACACTTCGAGAAATGCCTGCCTCATAATGAGGACTTAAATGTTTCTCTCATCAATTCTTCAAACAAGTCAGTTCCCCTCTCTGAACTTCAGTTTTCTTATCTGTAAACAAGGTGCACTAAATGAATGTTAAGGTCACATGAAGTTATAAAGAATTAAATGAGTAGAACCAAAAGGACACCATATACAGCAACAGAAATGTTATTTAAAGAATGACTTGCATGTGTCCACCTGGAGAGAATGAAGCCTTCTCTAATAGGGGAAGGGGAGAAAACAATTGAGGGAGCTATCTCAGTATTTTAATATGACATATTAGTAAATTTAAATTTAAAAAATAAATTCTGTCCTGACCTGACAGTATTTTTCATCCTGGAATCTTGCCTTTAAAGGCTCAATTCTGAGGTTAGAGATGCCACCATCCTTATCTAGAACTGTAAAAGACAAACAAGAATAAGAAAAACAAAACAAAACAAAACTCCAAGCTCATTTCTGAGGAGCCACATGGCCCATCCAATTGGTTCAAGCAACCCATGATGTGGATGAGCTAGAAATGCACCCTCATGCATATTGCAGGAAAAGGAGCCAAAATATTCCAGTTTGGTACTTTTAAAGACAAAGCTTGTTCTGTCTACCTAGCCAAAGGAAATATGGTCCTCCCACCCATGTGTTGGGAAAAAAGCAGAACATCTTCCCCCCAAAACCAGCTGTTGCTATCTCTCACATGATGATCTCCACATTAGGTGAGCTGGGCATACTGTGAAGCCATGTTAGTGTCTTATTATTCTTCTTATATGTCCTCTATCAATATCCCATATTCTGCTATCCAGTGATACTGACCTCCTTGCTATTACTGAAACAAAGCACTCCATCTCCTGACTCTGGGAATCTAAAAGTTTCCCCCTTATTCCTGTAGTTTTCCCCTCTCTATCTCCATGTCCTGGCCTCCTTGGCTTCCTTCAAGTCCAAGTTAAAATTCCACCTTCTACAAGAAGTCTTTCTCAGTGTCCCTTAATATTTGGTCTCTCTCTGCTGATTTTCTCCAATTCATACTATATTTATCTTATGTGTATATAATTGTTTCTATGTCATCTACCCAGACTAAACAATGAGCTCTATGAGAGCAAAAGCTATCATAAGTAGGCTATTGGACACAATCACCTCTAAAGTTCCTTCCAACTCATATTCTATTGTGCTAAGTACATAATTATATCTTTGTGTCTTGGTTAACCTCCAGCTATTCTAATATATTCCTAACTGAGAAAGGAGGATTGAATGCTAGAGTGCAATATATTTCTTTATTAAAAGGAAGTCAGATAGTTTAGTGAATCGAACCCTAGACTTGTAGTGAGGAAAAGTTGAAGTAAAATCTAACTTCAGATACTTGCTAACTTTTGCTTCAGCTATAATAAAAAAAATTAGTGAAATAAAAAAAACTTACTTCAAAAGCTCAAGGAGTTATACTGAGCATCAGATTAGGCATGTGAAACCATATTTACAAAACTTAAGGAGTTACTAAAACATTAATATTATATGTTAGTGTTTTTATTTTTATATGTTACTATTATGATAAATATTGGCAATTTTTGTTTCTTTCTTTTTCTTTTTTTTTAAATAATAGGGGGATATTATATAGTGGGCCTGACAAAGCAAACCCCTATTAGTTTAGTCTCAACAATGAAACAAAAATGTAACACTTGTAAATCATTCAACAGTTAACAAAATGAGGTCCGCTTAGCTATGACATGAGAAGGATATTCAACAAGATAGGCAAAGTTGAACACCTTAAGATTATTCAGCTGAATGAAGCCTCCTTGTATAAGTTTTCAAGTGTGACCAACCAGCCCAATTTCAGAACAACTTTCAGAACCCTTTGTGGCTACTTTATTCCCTAAGTAAACAAAAAGTGAAATCAACACTAAATTTTTAATCCCAAGGCAACAAATATTTGAAAATTATCTTACTGGCTTTTGCTTCAGTTTATCTTAATTGTTTAAGGTAAAAATCAACCTTATTTGTATGGAGGGAGACATTAGGTTATTGCTCAGAACACAGGGTTGATGTGGACCTAAAATTTTACAGGTGTGAGAAATTATTACTAAGAAAATTCCCGCACACATGAAGATTAGCAACTTTTCCACAAATGATTTTTAAGGACTTATCTGGAGGTATTAAGAGGTTAAGTGACTTATGCAGGAACTTGCTGAATCACTGTCTGCATGGGTCAACATCAAAACATGGTGCCTGGGTCTCCTATACTAAGGTCAGCTTTCTAACCACATGCTACCCTACCTCTTGAAATAATATATAAAGAGGCAAAAATGGCCCACCTAAATGATCTCTATAGAATTAACAGGGAGAAAAGAGAGCAGCATGTTGGACCATTTGGGTTTGGTTTCTCTCTGGCTACATATAAAGCATCCAAGACTAACATTTTGTGGAGCTGTCCATCTTACATACAATACAGTACTGATTATTGTAAGGCTCTGGAGAATTTGCACAACTATAGGCTTCATAAAACCTCGAAATCAGCCCAGCAGGAAAACTGCCCCAGGCTTCCTAACCTTTATCTAAATCTGCTGAGGGGAGAAAACATTTAAATGTTCATAGAAACTATAGATTTTTTTGCTACTAAAATTAAATTTAGTATGTTTTAACGTACTTGGAATGAGCATGAGGCTGGCTGTTTTAAAAAAAAATAACATTTATAATAAAATGTCCTATAAAATCAGGGGAAAGAAAACCAAGGCTCACTCCTCTTTTTTGTGGGTTTATACAAAGTGTACAGGTAGCTGGAGGGAGATAGCATCTAGCACTGGGAATTTCCATCTGATTGTTATCTTCCTCATCACATACTATTTATTCCTCATCAAATTCTTTTATTCTCTACTTCCCAGACAGAAGGTCACTATCACCTCCCCCACTTCCCTCCCTTTACCCTACCAAGGTCCAAAAAGGAAATGAGGCAATTGAATGGGCTGCCTTTGACTCCAGGTGTCTGTTTCCTGGGGACTTGGTATTGCTGCCCTAATATTTCAATGTAATAGATTGCTCAGAGATAGAAAGCGATAAGCTGAGGAAAGTGACTTTTGTACTGTCCTTTGACTTCAACATAATCAATAAAGGGATTGTAAGAATTTAAATTTAAGTTTTTATGCTAATATGAGAATTCTAAAATAATATTATAGTCATCAATTTAAAAAATTAACTCAAGTCATGAGTCTGTTAGATGCTCTTAACATTTTTGTTTAGTAGAGGTATAGTATAAGAGAGAAATATAGGAAAGAAGTAGAAAGCATTGCTTAGCTAGATACCCTATGATTTCTGTCCAAAGAAGTCCAGCTCACCAACCCTCAAGGGCTCTCAAATTCCAATCTCCATGAGCCATGGTAGTCTCTTAAACCAGGAGTCCCAGTGGTGTCTTCTGCAAGGGTTCTACCAACAAAGGGTTCTACCAACACAGCCTCTTCCAGGAAAGGAAGGCCTCTCTGGAACCAATCTCTCCAGAATCCAGGAAAGGAAGCTCAGCTCCTAACGCAGCAAGCCAATGTAGGATCTAGGGAAAGAGAGTCCTCCTAGTCTCCAAAGACAAGCTCTAAAGAGAAGTTCCAAGGAAAAGTCCCTTGGACAGGAAGTTCAGGACTTTTTTATAGTCCTTTTTCCACTTCACTTCCTCTCCCTTCCCCCATTTTATGGGAACCAAACACATTCTTTCAATTTGCCTAGCACTTCCCAGGGCCTCTGGAGTTGTAACCCATTCTAGCAAGTCACTTGTGAGCTCTCATACTTAGTGACTGATTATAATTAAATTTAAATTTATTTAAATTAGTAAAAATTTGCAATGTTGTCCACCAGATCACAAACCACTTCCCTACTCGGTGCTGCTTTGAAGGTCTAATGTCCTCTGCTGTAAGCCTTCACCACTCTCAGGATCCCAGGGAATCTGGATACAACTCCCCTAGCTCTGAGATCTCCCAGGGTCAGCAACAGTTTGTGCCAACTACCATGAAGTCCTTCTCAGGCACACCCACTTCCTCCTTCCCCTGCATTCCATTCAGAATGTCCATGACCTCCAGCTAAGGCTTTTCCTAGCCTGCTTACACACCTACTTTTAAAGTTATGCTTCTTACACTGGTAAGGTACTAAGTAGGGGCACTAAGTTTTTAATTGATTAACTTAAAAGTCACTGATGGATAGACAAAGAGAGTTTGATTCACTCATCACAGGATGGTCTTTCCAGATATAAATGTAAGATGTTTTACATATTCCTTTGATCAGAGCCAACCATAAGCAATCTTAGAGAAGAGATGCTGGTCTTTAGCAATCTTTGTCATTCTTTCCTTTCCCTCCTCCACAAAAGTCACCAAGATTCCCATTAGTTCTTTTAGGAATTCCCCGTCATCAAAACATTGACTCATGAAAAATACTAGTACAAGCCATTTCCTTCTTAATATGAATTAAAGTCATTATGTTACTCCCTCTATGTTACAGGGGTGTTTGCATTTTATGTCTTCTGTAAAATTGTAGAATGATGAAGAAAAGGGAAGGCCAAGTTCAAATCTTACACCCCACATGATCACTAGCTATTCCTTCTTGGGAAAGTTAATTAACCCTTTCAAGCATCAGTTTCCTCAGCTGTAAAGGAGAGTTAATAATAATTGTATACCAGTGTCATAGGGTCACTGGGAAAAAAAGTACTTTAAAATCATAAATAAAAATAATTAATCACTACAAAATTCTTATAAAGCACAAATGATGTATTATTGTTGTGTATAATGATCATGCATTATCTTTCAGTCTCTGTACTACTCTGGGCATCATTGACCCATTAACTCTGAATCCTGGAGTGGCTGACTCAGGTAACATGTGTCTTAGGATATGTTCCTATTTCTACCAAATAACTAAGCTTCTGTTAATACCTATTAGCCATTCACTTCTATTATCTTCTTGGGCTATCTCCTTGAATTATCTTACCAAGATCCTGACTTTATAAAGTGTTTAAACAAAATGATATAGGAATCATAAATATAGAATATAGAACTGAAAAGTTTAACAAAATACTGTCTAGTATAATACTTATAGAGGCTGAAACTAAGCTTCAAGGAATTCTCCAACATTACACAATCTGTAAAGGAACATAGCATAATAAAATCAATGAACCCTTAATGTATTTGAGCCCCTTAAAATCTTCCAAATGCCAGTAAGAGTCAAATTCAATTATCTTATTTCATCAATTTTCCTAGAATATAATGAACAATGCAAACTGTAGGGTCTCTAATAACTCTCCTAAATGCTATACATACCAATGTCAGCTGAGAGTTCCCTAGAATTTATCTCAGTTTCCCCTACACTACTAGAAATTCCATCTTCCCACAGTCAAATAGGACCTTAGATCTATAGCTAGAAGGAATCTCAGAAGTTATACAGTGTCTTTCTGTGTCTCTGCTTCTGTGCCTCTTTCTCTTTTTCTCTATCCCTAACATTTCATTTCTGTCTGTCTTTCAATTCTTTCATGCTGTATATTGCACTGGTCATCTTTTTCACTTAATATCCAGTTGGCTTATCAATCTAATAAATCTTGAATAAATTCCATTGTAGTCTTCAGCAAGAAGTTAGACATGACTTATTGCAAGAATTTCTTTGAAAGAAAATGGCATGAGAGGTATTAGTGTGTGAAGAGAGAATCAAACTCTCTGTGTTTATCAATCAGCAACTTTTAAATTAATCAATCAAAAACTTAAGTACCCATATTAGTACCTTACCAGACACTAAGTAAGAGAGTTCTCAAGGTACTTGCTAATGTGGGTGACAACTTCAGAGGCCACTGCCCCACCCCTGGGCAGTGCTAGGCAAATTGAAAGACTGCAATTGGTTCCCATAAAGTGAGGAAGGGACAGGAAATGATGTGGAAAAGGGACTGTAAAAAGTCCTGAACTTCCTGTCCAAGGGACTTTTCCTTTTAACTTCTTCTCCTTTGAAGTTCATCTTTGGAGACTCTGTGTTGGTAAGCAGGACTGAAGGAGGAGACTCTTTCCCTGGATCCCGCATTGGCTTGATGGGTGAGTAGCTGGCCTTTCTTTCCTGGCTTTTGGAAAGATTGGTTCCAGAGATTCCTGCCTTGGCTTTTGGGGAGGCTGCATTGGTAGAACCCTAACGGATGACACTTCCAGGGCTCCTGACTGAGAATTACCAGGAAAATTCACATGGAGACAGAATCTTGGGAAGCCCTGCTAGAGCTGAGCCTGGCTTCTCAGGAGAAGGGTTGGTAGGCTTATTAGAATGTATCTCTTTATCTACATTTTTCCACTTTCACTCTTTCCACCTCTTTGTAAATAAAGCTGCTAAAAGTCATTTTGACTTAAGCTGTAACATTCTTAAATTAATGACCACAATATTACTTTAGAATTTTCATATTAGCATAAAAACCTACATTTTATATTTTTACAATGGGATTGCTTAAATTTGAATGTCTTTATTCTTTCCCAAACTCAGCATTCTCTGAAATTTCTTCACTCCTAGGCTCTCTATTCTTCCTTTTTAAAAAATGTCTTACCTTCACATTTGTCAATGGTGTAGGCATCAGAATTACATAAAGAAATTAGTCTTCCTTTAGAATGAGTCTTCTGATCCAAATTCAACAGCCATCTATTAAACAGCTATTGAATTCAATCAAAAAGCATTTATTAATCATTTATTATGCATGCCCTATGGCAGGAACTGTGCTTAGCAGAGAACACAAAGAAGGGGGAAAATAGTTCATGTTTTCAAGTACTAGACATTCTATTTGGGGAGATAACATTTAAATATCTTGGTACATATAAGTTATATACAAAATATATTAAAGTATTCTGAAAGCAGAAGGTCTTAGACACTAGTAGGAAAGAGGTTTTTGTTGTAGGAGAGATTCTAAATGAGTCTTGATGAATATCAGCAAAACCAACAAGTTAAAGTGAAGGGAGTTAAACATTCCAGGCTCTCAGCGATACTCCTTACAGAGGCTTGTAGATGGGAGATTAAAGCACTGAATGACATAGACCTTTGCAGTCATATTGTAGACTAGAGGGGAATAGGGTTTATAAATGAATTTGGAAAGTTAACATTTTAGAAAAAATTACTTTTTCATTCATTTAAAACTTCAGTCTTCTAAATAACCACTTATCTTTTAATTTTAATGTTGACCATTCTGTCTTCCTATATACTCTCTCTTCGATGTGCATTAATATGAAAGTGTTCTCTATTGGTTCACCTCCTACCTTTCTTGCCACTCTTTCTTATTTTTCCCTACTGGGTAATCATTAATTATATTCTGCCCCCGAACTATGTCTGTTCCCAAGACTTTTTGCTAGGACCTCTTATCTATGTATAATTTCTCATTTGATGATTTCATCAGTTTCTATATGTTTAGTTTTCTTCTTTGAGCAGATGAGTCATAGATGTCTAAATCCAGCCATAATTTTTCTACTGAACTCTAGTACAACATCAACAACTGCCTATTGGACAATTTGATCTTGATGGACAAACTAGATAATTTAAATAATTCATCCTTTCGGAAAAAAAGGTAGTATTCCACTGGTAAGCATGCCAACTTAGTCTGAATATAGTCAAACAGAAAAAACAAATTCAGTTAAATGAAAATAAATCTTGGTGAAAGAGAGAATTTTATTTGTATATATATTTTCAATGTCACCAATTTTAAACCATAATGAGGATCTATACAAATCAGTAGGGGAGGGGGTTAGTGACAACATTTATACTGAAGTGATACTTAGGGTTTAACTTTTTCCATTCAAGTTAAAAACTCCTTATTAAGCACTTAATATATGCTGAGTACTGTTATAGGAACTAGGCATAAAAAGTAAAATAGAAACAGTTCCTGCCCTCAAGAAGCTTACCTTCCACTAGGGGAAAGAAAAGTATATAGAGCATATTAAATGCCAAAAATATATGTAAATGCTAAATAATGTCCAAGGGGAACTCTCAGGGATCCAAGGGATCCTTCTATTAGAGGGGTCATAAAAGACCATTTTTAAAAAGTTGCTCTATAATGGAACCAGGGACTACAAGAGGCAAAGGTGAGTTAAGGGAAGTGCTCCAAGCATGAAGCACAGGCTCTGCAAAGATATGGAGGTCTTATTCTGAATGTAATATTCAGGGGATGACAAGTAAGCCAGTGTGTTCAGCACTTAGAGTTTATGAGGGGTAATAAATGAAATTGTCTGGAAATAAAAGTTGGGGTCAGGTTGTGAAGAACTTTAAATAGAAGATTTAAAACGTCATCTATACCCTCCAGACATCTGCCCACCAGAAAGGTTTGAATCACTTCCAGGGTAATGAAAATCACCTTATAAAGGATGATGAGTATTTTCAAGAAAAACCATCATAGAAGAATGTAAGAACCTAGTGAGATACACCATTTTAAAGTCAGAAATAGGCTGAAATACTAGTTTCTTCAGGAATGAATTAGAATATCTTAAGCACCTTACTGTATATGAACATATCTTTAGTCTATAGTTTCAAGGAAAATCCTTGGATTTCAAGTTGCAAAAAGAAGTGGAATTTGAAACTGGGGATACTGAGGGAGACTTTGAAATAATTATCATGGAGAAGACATCCAGAAGTGCTCCTTATCTGTTTCAAGATTTTATTGCTCCTGTTTCCTTGGACAAGCCCTCTGGAAGCACTCAAATTATGCCATTCTAAATATAATGCAATAACTAATGACAAACTCACCCCACTCTCCAGTAAACAGAGAAAGACATCATCATTTTACCATTTGGTCAGGGTCCACCCTTGGCACCCCTTTTCCTCTGCAACATTTCTTTCAAACTGTGGGAAAATTTTCCTCAAGAAGCCCCTAAGTTCCCACCCACCATGACTTTTAGAAAACTTTCTGGCTCCAGGTTGAAAAGTCCATCAGGAGGAAAAAGAAACTTTGAGCCAAATAATGAGGCACGGCTTTTGAAAACCCTTGCCTCTGGACATACAGCCTCAGACACAGCTCCAGCATGATTTTGATTGCCATGGAGATTTAGACCAGGGCTGTCATCAGTCTGCTAGGCACTTCCCTTAAGGGCACAGAAACCGTCAAGACCCTCTTGGTGATGGGCGATATTTAATGATGGAGACTCTTTAACAGTTCTACAAGTGAATCAATTAAATGACCTAATGGAAGGAATAAAACTAACAGAAAGTCACAAGCATTCATGCTGCAAACCACTTTGGCACATAGGAGCCTTGTGCAAATGACACAAGCCATTTTAAAGTAACCACCTGCAGTCACAAGTTAGCACTTAGGATCAACCTGACCAGCCTTAAAAAAAAAGTAGATTTCTAGAACCTAAAAGCCCACAGTGCACTTAAGGAGTAAATGTAGTGTTTGAATCTTGGGAAACATTAGCTATTATTTTTTCTCCTCCTCTCTCATTAAAATTAATGTTCTCATTCATTTCAATAGGAGGTTCGTGAGTGAACAAGAGAAAAGGTTTTGGTGTATGGTGAGGACTGAGAAGGTACTTAACTACATTTCTCATTCATAGCTTTCCCAAATTTCCCCTTTCCTCCTTTCTAATTATTATTAGAACTTAATAATTCTCATTTGTGAGTCACTGCCATAGGGTTATTCTCCAAGAAATGTAATAAGCACTTATCTTCTACCCTCCATTTCAAAAAATGAGGCAAGAATCACATATACTAGAGGTTTCTTTCCACAAATAGGGAAAGAAAATTGCATTTTTTTTCTTTTCACATTTTGTCTTGAGAGAGAAAGTTTCTCAGAGGCAGAAGAAATTGGCCTCTGTTTTCATTTTCTGATATTAGAACAGATCTTTTCTTAAATTTTCATCTTTTCTTCTCAATAGTTAAAAGATATAATCATGCTATGAAATACTTGTCATAAATTATTAAAATTATTTTGTGTTCTGGACTTGTACATCCTCTCCATTATTGTCCTCAAGAATATTCACAATATAAATGCAATTGTGGGGTAGTAAAAATATCTCATAAATTCATATTTTATTTGCTATTATAAAGATCCAACAGTCCTTTCATGGTCATGAAGGATGAAAGCTTTGTATTTGTCAATGGAGAGAAAGGTGAAGGAAATGCTCTAACCTCAAATTTTCTATCAATATTCTAAGATTCTAAAAGGACTATACTGAGGATAACTCAATCCTGTTGGCAAAACCATGCTGAAATGGAAAATAGATACAATTAATGGTATGGATAATTCATGGCCACAAACTCATTTTTATTTGAAATATTTAGATCATTAGAGCAAAAAGGGCTTTTCTTTAGTTGGAATTATCTGGATGATTATACACACATTCTTTGTAGTAAAACTAATAGTAATTATCTTGTCATAGATAATTAAATGTTAAAATAAGAAAGTCCTTAGTGATCATCCAGTCTAACCTGCAGACAGAATTATACACAAACCACCCACAAAGTTTAATTCAAACACTCCTATGTCTATTCCCTCTGGTTATTCCCTCTGGTGACATAGATTACCACCTCTCCATATCTACACATCATATCCATGTCCTCCTTTAAATTTGCCACAGAAGAGATACACAATGTCTTGGAGATTCTCTCCAATATACAAGAATACTAAAGGGACACATGATCTAGCCATGAATTATCACTGAATCTCTCCATGGAACACCTAACCTAATCTAAATGGCACACTCTTCCAGTCACATGTCGCTTCTCTAATTTATTTTTTTTATCATTTTAATGCTTTTTTATTACAAATTTATTCCAAATTTTACTCCAAATATATGAAATCAGATAAAACACATTTCCATATAGAAAAAAGACTGTACATCATAAATGAAATCACAACTCTCTTATATGGTTAGGTTTGTTTTTCTTCTTAACTACATAATAAATCTTATATGAAACTTTCAAAACTTTCTTGCTTGTCTGTGTTTCCTTCTCTTGTTTTTCTAATTATATATTTATTTATTAATAAAATTTATCCATAACTGTTCCAACCCCTCCCTATACCCCCAGTATCACAGAAGGTATTATCCAGAAGGCAGCTGTGTTCATACAAATTAAATTTTTCATGTTTTCACCTTTCAATTAACTCTGTAGGGGCAACATTCAAAATTTGTTCTTCTAGTATTAATTCTGTAACTGCTATTATTTTCTATGTTATTTCTCCTGTTCTATTCTTTACTGGATAGATGCTGCAGTCCATAATATCTTTCTATTGACTTTTAGGTGACATGAGACTTTAATTCTTTGAAATTCATACTATCCCATGCTTGGCAATCATATAGTGTTAACCACCAGAAGAATATCAATGTGTTAAAAAGATGAGCTCTTGTTTAGGAATGATTGGAGCATGTAAAAAAAAATTGTGAGGACTTTGGTATCAGAAAGCCGACAAGATGAAGAACCAGAAATTTCTCTTTAGACATAGCTAGGCAGAGCAGTAGAGAGACTGATGGACATGGATTCAGGACGACTTTAGTTCAATCTGGCTTCAGACAATTACTATGTGACCCATGACATGTCATTTAAACTCAATTTTTCTTAATTTCCTCATCTGTAAAATGGAAGTGAGAATCTAGTTTTCATAGCTGCTATGAGATAATATTCGTAAAGCACAAAGCAGAGTCTTGCACATAGCAGACAATAAATGCATGTATGCTTCCTTTCCTTCCACTCTTTGTTAACTCTCAACCTCCACTACCACAAGCAAAAAGAGTAAATATGAATCAGAGGTAGAATAATTAAAGATGAACTCTGCAAGGGAAAATGATAAAGTTACTGTAAGGGAAACTGAAAGAGTGGATAATAGACTGTTTCCAAATTCCCTTAGTTTGTAACTGTTCAAGCAATCTGACTGCATTTGAACTAAAGAAAGTTGTATAACAATTGAACTCTGGCAAAAAACTCCTTGGAAGCAAATTACAAAAACCAAACCTTATTTATTATGTTAAGGTTTAAAAGAAAGAAAGGATAGTAATAAGGGTGTTCAAAAATAGGGTTCCCTAAATTCTACCAGGGATACTAAGCTGTTTCTCATTCCTCTCTAGGCCTCATGGCCTTTCTTCTTGCCTTTAGTAAACTCAAAACCTTCCTATCTTTCTTATTCTATCTTCAATTCCCAACTAAGTGATCTAGCCTACTTCTAAATACTCTTATCGATTAATTGATATGTTGGCTCCAAGGTGGGCCCTGGTGAGTCAAAATTGGGTTCTGTCTCAACTTGGGCCAAGAGTCTATCTCCACACAGGTTCACAAAAACCAGGAAAGAAAGATCTTCTTTGCTTCTTTCTCAGTTAATAATATCTCTCTGATCACAGTCACATAGTCACTAAATGCTGATATTGGTATTCTCGAATTGGCACAGGGAATGCCAAGAGCTCCAGAGGAAAACCTCTTCCTTTGCCAAGCTCCAGTGTGTCAGAGCCCTCAGGAAAGACCATTGACTAAAAAAAACACTTCAGCATTCCACAGAACTGTGCCTTGTAACCCCCCACTGCCTGCAAATTCTAAAGCAAGAGACAGCTTTCGAGAACTTAACTTTCTGAACAAAACCCAAAACTTTATCCTAATAATACATAGGACAAAGACAAGAAATCAAGAAAACCAACATGGTAATAGACTTATGAATTAATGATAGAGAATGCTAATATATAATGGACTCACCTAGAGACCTTCAGAGTCTGGCAGGGCTCTCACCCTCTTCTATTATTTCACAAATGTTAAATAAAATTGATTCTTTGTGAGGGCATTTTGTGTTTATCCAGGATGATACCTTCTGATGCAGTTCTTTGAGATACAAGTCATGAAGATTCTGAGCAGTCGATAATTCATTGACCTGTCTCATTTCTTATTCTTGATCTCCGTTTTACAACACATTCTTCACTTTGCTTACCTATGCCCAGCCTTGTACTGAATTCACCAAGTACCAAATTAAATATATATATATTTAATTTGGATATATACATATATATATATATGTATATATATATATATTTAATTTGGAGAGTCTCCTAGAGTTCTTTATAAAATTGCTGTTCTTTTTCATTCTTTACAACAGATTTTGGAAAATAAACTACAATTATTTTCATGGGAGTCTTTTTGCAAATATTTACTATGAGCAAGTCAGCAAAAGATAACCAAATGTGCCATGAAATTATATTGTTTACTGCTTTTGTGCACAGCATCAAAATAATTACTTCAACTTCTTTATTTGCTTCTGCAAGGAGAATCTATAAGCCAACTTTACACTGAGCTTCAACTTCCTTTTAGCTAATGATTTCATTTATAATAAAAATAATAATACTGAGATTCATTTATTTTCAAGTCAATCATTTGGGTAAAGATGTTCAATTAGATATCAATAGCAAAGTTAATGCCTATTGATTTTACAAAAAAAAACATGATTTTTAGCATTCTCTACCCCTCTTTCTCTCATTCTGTCCTTGGTTCTACAGAAATGGAAAGGGGTTCCATAGTACTGAAGGACATTTTGTGTTGTTGCTTATTTCATAATTTGCCATTGAGGGGAAAATCTTTATCAAATAACCACTTAATACTGATGAATTTTTCCATTCTTAGGGCTATTACTTTAAAAATAAATACATCATTTTCCTAGAATAATTCTCAAAGCCTTTCACATTGGAAAAAATGATAGATCTCAATAACAAATAAACAGTATCACCTGTATACAATGATAAAACATCAGAATAGGATTTTTGTGAGAGAAAAGATAGTTTATCCATCCTTAAACATTATATTTAGACTTATGAAGTAAAGTGAAAATCTGGAGAAATTATATGGATTCTTTGAGAAGAAAACAAATATTTTCTTAAGTTATCCACTTTATATACAAATGAGTTTCATTATTTTTAATACTCTAATTCATATTACATTTTTAAAAAATCCCCAAAGAAGAATTTTTTAGAATTATTTGGTTATTTCCAATGCCTAAGAAATCTTAAGATAAAACCCTTCTTCCATTTGTGTGTGCCCACACAGAAACACATACACAGATCTATATTTGACTCTATCATTAAATGAAGTCAATAATTAGGTTATTTTCTCGGGCAGAGGCATACACAAAAGAAATCAGAATGTTTGATTTTCTGAACTTATCCTCCCTTTCCCACACCCACTCCAGCCACAGACTATTTTTCTGATGTAGACATGCCACTTTTTAGAAAAGAACGAAAAAAGTAAAAGAATAGAATTAAATAGGTATTTATATTGTGCCTACTATGTGTCAGGCACTATGCTAAACATTTATACAAATATTTCATTTGAGTCTCACAACTCTTTGAGGTAGATACTATCATCATCCCTTTTACTACTACTACAACTACTACTACTACTACTACTACTACTACTACTACTACTACTACTATTACTATCACTACACCACTACTACCACTACTACTACCCATTTATACCATTATTATATCTTTACCTATCCTTTCTAGAAGCTTTTATTATTTATAATATTTCAATTGGGCAATTTCCTCACCTTTGTATCATCCTAGCAACAAAACAAATTGCCTAATTGAAAATCTTGTGTAATGATGTATCTAGGTCCATGAGCTACTTTTTACAGGACCATCAGAGACACATTCTTATTACAACAATAGCTAAAGACCATCATACCTGAGACTTTATTGGCATTCTTTGTTGTACCCCTTCTTTGTCCTATTTTGATGGTTATCACTTATACCTTCCTTTTGAGGGGTTGGTAGGGAAGGGAGCTACCTTAATATCTTTCCCTTATTACTATTGCCTCCCTCTCTAGTCACTCAGCCTCCTGGGTGTCTCTAGTTAAGCTCTCTCTAAATTCACTAAATAAAGCCCTATTGTTTTATATTGAATAGCTTATCTAATTCTTCTTTGAGGTCTGCTTTAAGTCTCAGAGCTGTAACTATTTTATCAGACTCAAACAACAACTGAGTCAATTCTACATTTAATTCAAAGAGGAATTTTTTTCCTGAAAATTCTAGATAATGAGGCAAAAGCATTTTACCCGAATTATCTGGATAATTGCTTATTTTCTATTTCACTTTGCTAGTTTAGACTTGTCCAAACTGAACAAAAGGAAAAGTAAAAAGAAAGAATTAAGAAACAAGATTTAAGAGATTTGAAAGTGTTATTAGCTGAAATACTGCAATCCCCAAAGACCTAAATCTTTTCAGAATCTTCACTTCTTATTCCTTTCCACTATGTATATCTAACATAATTTAACTGATTCAGTTGTTATTTAAAAAAAAGAAGCTTTCTTAACTTTTAAATGTCAAATTTCTGTCTTAAGGATGGTCATAGAAAACCAAGCAAAATTTTGGGAATTAAGTAGTGAATTTGAGTAGAATTGATAACTGGGGATTAGAATAGTGAATGAACCCATAATATCATTGATAAAGGAAATACTAGGATGAGAAAATTCTCTCTAAGAATGCAGGACAGTACTTTCTCTGAATCATACTGTCTTAAGAGAGTTGCCCAGAACATTGAGAATTTAAATGTCTCACCAGAATCACATAGTCAGTATATGTCAGAGGTCTGACACAGATAGCTACCTTGAACAATTTGAAACAAAATATGACATAGAATCATAGATTTTGTGCTTTAAGACACTTTAAAGATCATTTAGTCTTGTAGTTCCTGATATTTTAGAAAATGAGAGCCTTCTTTTAGAATGATAGTCATATACATAGGTTTAGAATTATTCATTCATTGTAATATAATAAAAGGTGACAAAATGCTGCTATGACTTCAGTAAAACCTTTAAGAAAATATACATTTACAATCAAAACCTCTCCACACATGTGACAAAGAATTTATTTAATATATTTAATCCATAATTTGGTGGCAGCAGTAACTAAGAGGATTCTTGCCACCTAAACTAGGTTAGCATTTCCTAAGGTTTTATCCCATACAAGTTAGGCTAGTTGTCATTTTGTTTTCTTTTGCCTTAAAAGGTTTTGAAACCACCAAGAATTTGTTGACCAAAGGAAATAAGAATGAAAATATTCTGATCACACAAAATTCAGACCAGGAGAAGTCAGGAGTTCCTACCTCATTACTTTGGGGTGAGAAAGGGAATGGATTATGGTAAATATAGAGGTAGATAAGTGCTCCTCTCAAATGAATTGATGAATGTGTTTTTGCTGAATACCATATTCTTTCCATTATTAGTAAATTTCCTTTTGTTAATTGCAAGTGTTTCCTTTCATTCTCATCCTGAACCTGAACCACCAGAAAAGCCTTAGTCAAGCTTGACTTACAAAACATATTGCTTACTCAATTAACAGAAGATTGTTTTTGTTTAGTGATGTGGCTGCTGAGCATGTTAAAGCTTCTTGGAGTTACTGGTGAGAGCCAAGTGGTAGATCTTCCTAAGTCTGACCAAATTCATGCTCATTGCTTCCATGACACTATCTATCCATCTCATCCTCTGCCATCACCTTCTCTTTTTGACTTCAATCTTTCCCAGTTTAGGAGAGGGTAGGCTGGATTAGAAAGAAATTTGTGGAAGACATACCAACAAACAGGATATTACAATAGCCTAGGTATGAGTTTATGAGGTCCTGTGCCACAGTGATGTCAGTGTTAGAGAAAAGAAAGGGGAGTACGCAATAAATTATATCAAGATAAAATTGAGAAGTCTTAGCAACAGAAGAGATTGGGGTGATGGGCAGTGATAGAAAGCAAGGAGTCAAGAAAGATACTTGGGCTTCAAATCTAGATGACTTGGAAGATGTTAGTACATGTGAAAGTAACAGAAATTTGGAAGTGAGAGAGTAGAATAATGATATAGTTCTTTATTTGTTTGGTTTAAGATGTTTATAAGACTTCCAATTTGAAATGTTCCCTGGATCATTTAAGATATGAGACTGGAGATCAGTAAAGATATAGGATTATATAAATAGATTTGAACATTATCAGCATAGAAATTATAATTTAATTCATGTGAGCTAATCAAATCATCAAAGTGAAGCAGTGTAAATATAAAAGAGGAGACTCAGGATAGATCCCAAAGACTCTACAGTTATAAAGACAAAAGAGAACAGATAAACAGATGATACATAAATGAATGAATGAATAAGTAAATAAATGTCCATAAATGAATGAATGAAGAGATAGATAGAACCTTGACCTCAAGCAACTTCCATTCTTCCAAATGAAAATTACATAATTAACCTTGGCATTATGGTAGTCTCATTGCTGAGTAGTGGCTAACTAATCATTCTGCAGGATTTCTAACCAAGTGAGTGCCTGCACAGGGGAAATTTGTCCTCAACACTAATTTTCCCAGATTCAATCATGGTTGTAGACAAAAGAATTGTCCCTTCAATATCAATAGCTCCACTGTGGAATCTACACATCTAAAGCCATTATCAAAAGACTTTTTAGACACAGTGCTAGAATGCCTGATTGAGCTATGAATTAGGAATAATAAATAGCAGCTCCTTCATCATCTAACCAGCTTGCAATCTCATCTCAGGCCTTTGGGGATGGTTCATTCAAACTGGATTGATGGTATTGGAGCCATCTTGTCAAGTAAATGAATGCCTGAGTGAAGAAGGAAAGGAAGCTAATAACTATGCATTAGTGTACATGTAAGGAGAAGTTTGCTTAAGGTGACATGTTCATAATGCTATATACATATATATATATATATACATATATATATATATATGTAAAACTTTGTTCCACACCTGTTAGAATGTTGTAATTCTTATTTTAAACACTTTCCCCAAAAGCTCTGCCACAGATTTGAGGCTCTTTTTAAGCTTTGAAATCATAGCATCTTAGTCAGTCTTGTCATTCTCCAACAATATTTACCCCCTCATTCTGAGTTATAAAATTTTATTGAAAGCTCACAGAATGGAAAGTACTGAAATATGCAGCGTGAATATTTTTCTTAGTTCAAGATATGTGATAATCTTATCCCTACCACTTGGTGTAAAACCTATATCCGAACCATCAAGAATAATACTTAATTTTGAAAGCCTTATCCTTTTATGACCTGTGATGGATTTTAAGGCTTAAGGCACCAGTGTTTATTTTCTCTATCCCCAGGATCTTTGTTCTCTTCCTCATCAATAGCTCCTTTCCCATGGTCCTCAAGCAACCACTGATCTCTATTAATATGATTTATTTTTAGTATTTACCATGCTATTGCTATCATGCTAATTCTCTTTATTCTCTTATAGTCACTCTTAAGGTCATATCCACTACACACATTTCTTTCTCCACTCACTTCTTATTTATTCCCCTCCAATCTGATTTCCAATCTCACCACTCTATCATGACATTTCTCAAAAGGTGTGATCAATTCATTGCCAAAATGAGTTTCCTTTTGCTTTTCCTAACTATCCATTAATTTGACTGTGCTGACCATATGCCTCCTTCCTGAAACTCTCTTCTATTGGTTTCAGTTACTCTATATACCCAGCTTTGCTTTTCTCCTATGCATTTCATACCATCTGTTTTAATTGGTTCTTTTCCCCCCATCCCCACTAATTTTAAATGTTTCTGTAACCTTGACATATGTCCATGATAAAGATTTATGAAAAAGGACCTGAATTTTTAATAATTCTTTACTTAAAAGTGCAGATATGAAATGACTCATGATTATGTCTATAGCATTCAGAGTTTAGAATTGAAGCTTGAGGCCATTTCTATGGGAATAACATTGTTTAACAGATGCATGTGCCTGCTAAAAAAGAATGGCTCTTTCGCTCGGCCTCCTAAATGAAAGGAGGATGGATCATTTTTGTCTTTTACTTATAAAGGGATTTAAGACTTCTTTCTTATTGGCCTGAGAGTTTGAACTTAGGTCCTCCCCTACCCATTCCCATTGATGGATATTTCAAGAGAACAGGTGGACTTAGAGTTCTTAGCTCCTTCCATCATTACTTCATCACAAGAGAGGCTAGTCTTACAAGGAAGATGCCAACACAAGTTTTCCCCAGTGCCTGTAAAGTTTAATAGCTAGAGCTTGCTGAATTCTCCTTCCTAAGAAACTTCTTATTTACAGATAAATAATAAGTAAGTTTTCACTCTACCCCTCACAAAAGCCAGCCCAGTGAGATGCCTTGAGCCCTGGGAATAATTTATTTTAGCTAGGATGCTGGCTAAACTTTGAATTCTGAAGTTGAGAGGTTTCATATAAAAATTATAACAATGAAATATTAATTATCCTCATATCCCTAATTAGAGAAAAAACTCTCCCACTGCACCCACATACTACAACCAAAGAGATACTCAATAACTTTAAGGACTGAGTCAGTCACAAGTTCTTAAGAGAAGCAATAACAAATCTAGTAAATTCATTCTTTGTTCAGTTATTGTTAAGTTGTTTTTCAGTCCATGTCTGACCTTTTTATCATCTCTTTTTTTTGACAAAGAAAATACTACAGTAGAGGTTTCCTTCTCCAGATAATTTTACAGATGAAGAATCTGAGGTAAATAGAATTAAGTCATTTTCCCAGAGTTACACAGCTAACAAGTGATCTGAGGCCAGATTAGAACTCAGAAATATGAATCTTCCGGACTACAGAATAAGAACGCTATCCACTGTACCACCTAGCTGCCCAAATGTATTCTTAAATATCACAAATTTAATAAAAAAGACAAACAAAAGCAAGCCTGTAACAAAGTGGAGCATATTCTGACTCCTTATTTCTCTTATGAGAGCACTAGCAATAAAACAGTCATACACACATCACCTGGCATTGAGCTAGAGGTCATCTCTCATGATCTTAATGAAGAAATATTAAATATAGGCTGCTGCCTACCTCTCTGTACTCACTTTCAGGTCACAGTTCCAAGAAAGAAAGGAATTCTTTCCTTGCAAGGGAAGGGACGCTGAGGAGCATATTGATTTCCTCACAAGGGAATAGGGACCCTTCTAAGTAAGTGTAAGAGCACAGACCAGAAGAGCAGTGGGTACAGATCTCCCTGGCTCACAAAAATTTAAAAGCCCTGAAAAATTCCAAATTGGTAAGACTAGCTCTGAAAATAGCAAAACCGACTTGTAGGACAGTACTCCACCTCCCTCCCTTCCCCCCTTCTATCTCTCCCCCCCCTCTCTCTTTCCCTCTCTGTCTCTCTCTCTACACACACACAGAGAGAGAGAGAGAGAGAGAGAGAGAGAGAGAGAGAGAGAGAGAGAGAGAGAGAGAGAGAGAGCCAAACATTAATATAAACCTTATATACTGGAAAATCAGATACAAAAAAAAAAAAAAAAAAAAAGGACCTGACCATAAAAATCTACTACAGTGCCAAGAAAGATGAAGACACAAACTCAGAAAAAGGTAATGGTATCAAAACATATACAAGCAAAGCCCCACAAAATGCTAATTCAACACAGGTATAAAAATAATAAGAGTTAAAAATTATCTTTATAATCAAATAGGAGTAGTGGTGGAGAAATGGGTGAAGAGATAAGAGCAATGCAAGAAAATTATTTAAAAATGATTAACCTCTAAATAAAGGAAGTACACAAACCAAAAAATGAAAGAAAATAACTTAAGAAGCAGAATTTGCCAAGTGGGCAAAAAGTGATATATAATTTTGTGGAAGAAAATAATATCTTTTTTTTTAACTTTTACCTACTGTCTTAGAATCAACACTGTGAATTGGTTCTAAGGCAGAAAAGTGGTAAGGGCTAGGCAATGAGAGTTAAGTGACTTGCCCAGAGTCACAGCTAGGATGTGTCTGAGGCCAGATTTGAATCCAGGATATCCGATCTCTGGGCCTGGCTCTCAATCTACTAAGCCACCTAACTGCCCCCAAGAAAATAATGTCTTAAAAATTAGAATTGGAAAAGTGGAAGCTAATGAATCAAATCACATTAAGAAACAATAAAATGAATTCAAAAGAATGAAAAAAAAATAGAAGAAAAGTGAAATATCTTATCACAAAAGTATTGACCTGAAAAAAGAGATTGAGTAAAGAAAATTTAATAACCATTGAACTACCTGAAATCCATGATCAAAAAAAGAACCTAGAATTATATTTCACAAAATTATAAAGGTAAACTGAAATTAATTTCAAGAACCAGAGGATAAAATAGAAATTAAAGAATCCAATGATCAAATGAATTCACAAATGAATTCTGCAAAATATTTGAACTAATTCTAATACCATATAAACTATTTAGAAAAACATATTTTAAAAGAGTCCTACCAAATTCCTTTAATGACACAAATGTGGTGCTGATGTCGAAACCAGGAAGAACAACAGAGAAAGAAAACTATAGACCAAGTTCCATAATGAATATTGATGGAAAATTTTGAATAAAATACTAGGAAGGAGATTACAGCAATATATCACAAAGATCATATATTATGACCAGGTGGGATTATTTTAGTAATGCAGAGCTGGTTCAATATCCAGAAAACCATCAGCATAATTGGTTATTTCAGTTTTTTAAATCACATGATCACATAGATAGAATCAGAAAAACCTTTAGAAAAATACATTTATTCCTATTAACACCAGAAATGATGGGGGAGATGGAGCTTTTTCCTTAAAATGATAAGTGATATTTTCATAGAACCATCAGCAAGCATTATCTATGACAGAGTTAAGTTAGAACCCTTCCCAATAAGATCAGACATGAAACAAGAAATTATCATTATCACCACTTTTGTTCAATATTATACTAGAAATTCTAGATATAGCAATAAGAAAATAAAAAGAAATGAGAGGCAATAAAGAAGCAATACTCTTTGTAGTCAATATGATGGTATACTTAGAGAATTCTAGATAATGAACTTGAAAGAGTTGTAACAATTAACATTATGAAATTTAATGGATATAAAATAAATCCATGTAGATCATCAGCATTTCTAAATACAACAAACAAAACATAAGAAGAAGAGATAGTAGGGAAATTCCATTGAAAATAATCACAGCTGGAAAAAATAACTGAATTCATTTGGAAGAACAAGTTTGAGAATATCAAGAGAATTAATGGGAAAAATATGAAGGAAGGTGGCCTAGCTATACCAGATTTCAAATTATATTATACAACAGTAATCAGTGAAATAATTTCTTACTGGCTAGGAAATAGAGATCTTGATCAAGGGAATATATCAGGTACCAATACACTGTAGTAAATGACCAGAGTAATCTAATATTTGGTAAACCTAAAAAGCCTAGCTTGTAGGGTAAAAAAAAAATCACTATTTAACAATAGCTGGGAAAAAAGCAAAAAACTTCAGTAGAAACTGAGCATAGACCAACATCTCACACCCTATACAAAAACAAGGTCAAAATTGCTACATGATTTAAATATAAAGGACAATAACAAGCAAATTAAAGAATATAGAAAAAAATTTTTCCTGTCAGGTCTGTTGAAAAGGAAAGAATTAATTTCTGACAAAAAATAGAGGTCATAAGAAATAAATTGGACAATTTTGATTATGTGAAATTAAATTTTTGTACAAAAACATAAATGTAAGCTAAATTAGAAAGAAAACAGGAAACATCATCATTCTGATAAAGGAAAGGCCTTTTTTCTAACTCTATAGGTATGGGCCTGGGTCAGATTTATAGAAATACAAGCTATTCCCCAAATGAGAAATAGCCAAAGGATATTGAACAGACAGTTTTATAAAAGAAGAAATAAAACCTCTCCATAGTCACATAAAAATTAAAATGATCTAAATCATTATATTGATTAAAGAAATGTATATTAAAACAATTCTGAGATACCACCTCATATTTCTAAAAAACATTTTTAAAAAATTTAAATGATAAATTGTGGAGTCGATGTGGAAAAATTAGGACACTAATGCACTGTTGGTGGAGTTGTGAACTTGTCCAACTACTTCAGGCAATAATTTGGAACTATGCCCAAAGTGCTTTAAAACTGTGTATACCCTTTGACCCAGCTGTACCATTACTAGGTCTGTATCCTAAAGATATCAAAGAAAAATAAGGGATTTATATGTACAAAAATATTTACAGAAGCTTTTTTTGTGTGTTGGCAATGATTCGGGAACTGAGGAGATATTACTCAATTAGAGATTGGCTGAATAAGTTGAGCTAAATACTTGAGACAGAATACTTTTGTGCTATAATAAATGATGAGCATAGTGATGTCAGAAACACCTGGGAAGACTTATGTGAACTGATACAAAATGAAGTGAGCAGAACCAGGAGAATATTGTAAACAGTAACAGCAATATTGTAATGGTGATCAAATGGGTTCACAAAGAGATAGACATGACTGGAAAATGATTGAATAAAAGATGATAAGGGTCTTCACTAGAGAAGTGACTATGCCAGAGGGGTGTTCTTGGCAAAGATACTAGTGGTTTTTCATTTCCTTGTCACATGAAGAAATTGAGGCAAACAAGGGTAAATGATTTGCCCAGAGCCACACATAGCAAGTGTCTGAAGCCAGATTTGAGTGAGGGAGATGAGTCTTCCTAACCCCAAGTCAGGGAGATGAGTCTTCTTAACCCCAAGCCCAGCACTCTATCTGCTGCATTATCTACCTGCCCATAAAAACTCTACATCATTGTCATAGCCTCTAAATAGTTTTTTTGACTCAAGTCCTCCCTATTCTGTGTCAGCTTCTACTTACCTATCAGAATGAACTTTCTAAAGGACAGCTCTAAGCATATCCCTTCTTGCTTTCAGTACACTCCAATGATTTTCTCTTACCTCTAAAATCAAATATATAACCCTCTGTTTGGCTTTTAAGACTTTCACATCATGACTTTTTCCCTACCTTTCCATTTTTCTCATACTTTATTTCCATTTGCCTATTCTATGATTTAATAACACTACAAGCCTGCTTGCTGTTCCTTACATATAACACTACCTCTTCCAACTCTGTACCTTTTAAAGGCTCCCTTTCATTCCTAAAATTCTCTTTCTTCTGATCTCTGATTTCTGGCTCCCTTCATGACACAACTCAAATTCTATGTTCTACAAGAAATTATTTTTTGTTCCCTTCAATGCTAGTGCCTTCCCTCTGAGATTATCTCTAATTTACCATGTTTATGTTATCTATTATTTGTATGTTATCTCTCCCATTAGTATGTGAGCTCCCTGAGGCCAGAGACTTTTTTATCTCTTGTTATCCTTAGCACTAAGCATAGTGCATGGTGCATAGTAAATATTTAAGAACTGTTTCATTAAGAACTATACTCAGTAGATATTTCTTGCCTGACATTCAGTATAGATTGATTATGAGAAGTCCACAAAAAGAAAAGAAAAGAACAATACCAAAAATAAGATAACCTTTACTTCTATATTTTAGCCAATAGAAATATAATTTATGTATCTTTAAACAGGGACAATTTCTTATACTATCACTACTTAATTGTAAAAATTGGAATTCATATTTTCCTATTTGAAGAGTTAGCCAAAAATAAATCAGAGTGCAAGTCAAATATCAAAACTGATTTTTTCTCCTTACTAATTTCCAGAAGTCAATTATATAGAGGGAGGGAAGGAGCGAGGGGAGAGAGAGAGAGAGAGAGAGAGAGAGAGAGAGAGAGAGAGAGAGAGAGAGAGAGAGAGAGAGAGTCAGACATAGAGAGTATAGAAATTAATTCTGGTAAATAAAATGGATTATTTCAAAAATATATGAATATACTTTATCTCTCAAAACTTTCCTTACCTATACTATGGAATACTATGTATCCCACTTAAATCTTCAGATTTATTTTTGAACAGAGCACTTTGTTAACTACATTATGCTGCTGAAATTTGAGAATGTCCTCATTACTATTCCTCTAAAAAAGACTTAAATTTGGAAGGGGCAGCAATTTAATAATCATATAGCTCTGAAGTTTGAAATTTTTGATTTATCCTCTCAGAGCCACTGCTTCTGAAACATTCCCTCTTCTATTTTAACCCAGTCACTAATCAAAGACTTTCCTGGAAAGGTAAATTCTTTCCTAACTGTAGAGGACCTTGTATGTGAGGGTTCAAGTCTGACATAGCATTCTGTAGGATATGGGCAGAAAGAGCAAATGCATCCATTGAAGGTTTCTAAACAGGAAAATTTCATGATCACAGTAGAGTATAAAAAAGTATAAGGTTGGATATAAGTAGGCTGAAGCAAAAAAAAATGAGGGATTATGCCTTAAAACAATCATAAAAGATGTTATCAGAGGAAAGCAGACCAAATAATAAATTAATAAATAAATAAGTGATTCACAGAGCAAGATGGAGAAGCAATGGCCAACTTGTCCATATACTACAGTTGGATCTATGCAATGTCAAGAAAACTAAAGAAAGGCATGTTTGGTGAACTGTCTGAAATATTTAAGGGAAGATATGCATGAGTCACACAGGATGAGAGCATTTGGATAACTTGTCACCAGAATCTTTGGAGGACGCACACATATCTGTGAGGTCATAGAACCAATGAAGTATTGATATAATATGTGATTGAATTTGTGAATGCTTTGGAATAGAAGGACTGGGACAAGGACAAATTGGGAGGCAATCATATTTGATTTGGAACTCAATAAATGTTTGTTGAATAAATAGATGGATGAATAAGTTTCCAAATACAGTGTTAGATATTAACTCCTGAATACAAATGATATACAATTGAGATTTCTTTTTTACCAGATTCAGATTCAAATGTAGTATCTAGTAAAAATACCTATCAACAACTGACTTACTATCCATCTAGTGTCCTTAAATATTGAGTTTAGCCTTATATAGGCAGGTAAATGTAGGCACAAGACACTTTTAAATTTCATTTTCCTTATTAACATTTTCTCCATCATTCTCCTAAGTCTAGACAATCAACAAAGCAATAAATCAAGTCTTGATTTGTAGCATTTGCTGTTTTCCATTTTTCTGTAAATGTTTACAGTGAAAATTTAATAATAATCAATATCAATCCAGTTCATTTATACATTGTTCTCTGGAGAAGCAAGGTGACACAGGAGAAAGAAACATGAAGCAGTAGCCAGGAGACTTGGGTTTGAATTCATGCTCTCACCTATATTAACTGAGTGGCCAAAGGAAATCATGGAACCTGCATACCCCTGTCCCTAGGGTACAAAAATAATGATAGTACCCATTTGTATAATGGTTTTATTGGTAAGAAAACAATTTCACCAAAATAATCATATCATAAACTGTCTTAGTAAAATCATTTATATTTTGCAGATGAAGAAACTGAAGTCATATGAGGTTACATGATTTTCTTTGGCCACTCAGTTAATATAGGTGAGAGCATGAATTCAAACCAAGTCCCCTGGCTACTGCTTCATGTTTCTTTCCCCTGTGTCACTTTGCTTCTCCAGAGAAGAATCTATAATTCCCGGACCATATGTATGGTTAAGCAAATAAGTTTTATATATATGTTAAAAATAATTAAAGTAGACATTCTTAAGGGTACCCTGAACTTGACTCGGTGAACATGTATCTTTATTTCAATTATAATTAGTTTATTTCAGTCAGGTATGGTGATGCCCTCTTGTAGCCTTTGCTAATGGAAAGGCTAATGTTAGATTTGCTTGCATTTGGGAATTCTGAGATATATTAAGGCTAAAGTTGATCAGATGTCTAACCTAGTTCTGGTATAACATAATAAGCCTACAGGAAAGGTAGAGGAGGTACTAGTCCATCTAAAGAGGACTCAACTCGCCAGAAACAGAGCTGTTCAAAATCTTCCTTGTCAATCAAAATTGGAGTCATCCCCTGAGTGGTCAGTCACTGCTTTTATTCTGAGAGAGAGAGAGAGAGAGAGAGTTTCAAAAATAAACAAACAGATGAATAGATATATAGATGATAAATATACTAGATAGATGGATAGATAGATAGATAGATAGATAGATAGATAGATAGATAGATAGATAGATAGATAGATAGATAGGTAGGTAGATGACAAAAATGGAACTTTATTCTGGGAAGAAATCCTTGGGCCTCACCAAACAGATAAAGAGGTTTATAACCCACAAAGACATTAAAAATCCCTGATATAGCAAAATGAAATAAAGCAAGAACATTCAAAATCAAATCTGTATATGGTGTTTCATGCTTATACCATATCAATCAATCATGAATTTTGAGAAAGGCAATATTATGATCTTGAATAGGAGAGAGACAGACAGATAGACAGAGAGGGAGGAAGAGAGACAAAGAGACAGAGAGACAGAGACAGAGACAGAGACAGAGACAGAGACAGAGACAGAGACAGAGACAGAGACAGAGACAGAGGAGGGTGGGGTGGGACTTTCCCCCACCCCTTTTCTGAGAAGACAGCTACTTATTTGAAAGTGTTTCAGCCTTACTTTTTCTAGGACTCTGTATTATCCTTAACTACTTGCCCAGGACCTGTAAATACAATGTAATCTAGACTATACTTAGACAGAGTAACTAAATCTAAGTAACTACAGAGCAAAAAAGGTCCAGATGGGATATTTTGTTTCTTAAAACCTACTTCAACTCTATTTCTTAATGCTTTATGTGTGTTTCTGGCTAGGTCACAGGGGAGCTAGGTTTCTCTCTACAGTCTTGTGTATGCCTCGATTGTTTAGTGCTTTGTTAAATACTGTTTTTAATAAGTCCAGTTTCTTCCTGTTCTGGTTTTTGTGTATCTTTTAAGATCTACTATGAAAAGTATGAACTTCACTATGAATTTCCAACCAATTTCCATCTTCACTCTGTTTTCCCAAAGCAGCTGGACTGACTTTGTTTCTTTTGTGGATGACTAAGACCAAATGTTATATTGACAAATTTATTTATGCAATAATTCTAGTCATAGAAAAACAGTAAAATCCACCTCAAATATATTTGCATAATTGGCACCATCTATATAGACATGTATATTTTTTTATAATAGTGTATTCCTAAAAATCAGATCATTAAAAATATTAGGCATGCATAAATAATGCAACAAAAATCTTTGCCAAAAAATAAAGGCTTCATGCACATTTGACATAATAAATAGCTCTCCTCCAATATTTATCCTTATAGATTTTTATAATGTTCATACTTCTCTATACTCATGTTTGACATCCTCTGTGGAAACCATGTTCCCATTTAATTCAACAGATATTCAATAAATGCCTACTAGATGCTTAAATGAGGTTAAAGTAAAAATATGTAAGTGAAAATTAGAGAATATATACATATGTTATATATTTAGCATCATGGAATGAGCAAAATGACAAAGACCAGAGTAAAAACATTTCTCTCCCAACTGATATCATAGAACTGTAAACTCTTTATATTCTTTATGTTTTAATTTGCATTATATTATAGAATGACTAAAATATAGTAAGACTTTATCAAGTTTACCTTGTGGGTTCATAATATATATATATATGTATATATATATATATATATATAGGTATATTTGTATATATATGCACAAGTGTGTGTGTGTGTGTGTATTACCTCAACTCACCAACTATTGGACCATAACTTGCCTAAGAAAGGGAATATGCTTTCTATCATGCTCCCAATGCTCATTCCTCTCACCTTTACCTAATAGAATCTCTCTTCCTTTAACGTATAATTTGGGAACTACTATATTAAGCCTTTCATAATTCCCCTAATTTCTTCATGCTCATCCTCCTTAACTGTCTTGTACATATTTATATTTTTCTCCATATATAATCCTTAAATAATTATCCATGTGCTTGCTGGTTTAGAATTTAAAGTCCTTGACAATAGTTACTGTTTCATTCATTGCATAGTTATCCCATCCACATCATGACTTTCCCTATAAAGGTTTCAATATAGTGTGGGTAGGCATAAGAAATTAAATGGAAGTTTTGGGGGGGAGTTTTGCGGAAGCTGCAGACAATACACAAAGGCCAGCAGACAACACACAAAAAAGTTCAGAAACTCAGAAATGCGTACTTAACCCAAAATTTACAACAAGGTACTGTAAACACCCCATAAAAAATAAAGAAAAAATTCAGACTCCTTCTCTGGTAGGAAAGGAGGGCCAAAAAAAATTTACATGGGTTTTTCAGATTGTGTGTGGAGTGGGGTGGAGACAGGCACACTATTAACCCCTGCACTGTGGAGGGGATAGCTGTATTTGTATTTTAGTAACTAGCATTGTTATGCTGATTGACCAACTGATAAAAAGAAGGATGTTCTCTAGCCTACTGGAAGAGTAATGAGTTACAATTAGAAAATCACACCCAATTGCTCACAGGGAAAAAATTACCCTAGGGAGAATTTCTGTTCATCCATTGTTGTGTTTTTCAGTCATTTCAAACTCTTTGGGTTTTTTTGTTTTGTTTTGTTTTTAGTAAAGATCCTGAATGGTTTGCCATTTCCTTCTCCAGGTCATTTTACAGATGATGAAACTGAAGCAAACAGGGTTAAGTGACATGCCCAGGGTCACACAGCTAGTGTCTGAGGTTAGATTTGAATTTAGGAAGATGAATCTTTCTGACTTCAATTCCAGTACTCCATCCTCTCTATTCACCACACAAAGGGGGGGGGGAATACAATCAACCTGAAAAATCACATTAAAAATGAAATTATTTTGCTATTGATTTGTTGAATAAGAAAATAATATAGCTAGGACTGACTAAGTATTTTTAGAACAGACTGATCATCAAGGACTGTGGCACTGGAAAAGGCTAAAAAAAGGGAGCAGGATACATTTGCCATCTTCAAGAAGAGATAGGATTTAGATATCATATAACTCAGAAGATAGCATTTCTAGCAGGTAAAATGGGATATGATTCAGATATGAAGTGAAGTCAATGAAGATTTTAATGATGCATATATACAATTCTATTGATTGATTCTGTATTTACTTTAAGACAAGTATGGTATAATTGATGGTGAGCTAAACATGGAGTTAGGAAGACTCAGGTTCATATTCCACCAGTAATGGGATTTGATGTCTGCAAGTTGTATAATCTTGGAAAAGTAGTTTAGATCCGTCTTGGTTTGTGCATCTGTAAAATGGGGATAATGATAACTATAGTATCTGTTTTACCAGGCTGTTGTGAAGATCACATGAGATAACGATAACAAATGTAAAAGATTCTGCAAACTTTAAAGAACTATGCAAATATAAGTTAATATTAAAGACAACCAGACTGCTTGACCTTATTTTATGAAATGATTCATTTCAAAATTAATTTACTAAGTCAACCATTTGCCTGTCTGAGCCAAGTTGAAGAAAAAATAATGGAAAGCAATAACCAAGGATTTTTTTAATGTTACAATTTCCTTTTTTATAAAGAAATTTCACAAACACACAAAACTAAAAAATTATTGTAACACAAAAGTGAATTGTTGTTGAATACACACACACACAATCAGAGATATTCAGTTACACTGTAGAAACAGTTAATTGGCAACTAGTGGATAGAGCTTTGGTCCTGGAATCAGAGAGCCTTGAGTTCAAATTTGGCCTCAGACTTTTAGTAGCTCTGTGACCCCGGGCAAATCTCCTAACCTTTGTTTTTCTTGAAGGCAGCTAGGTAGTTCAGTGGATCTGGAGTCAGGAAGACCTAAATTCAAACTCAGCCTCAGATAGTCTAGCTCTTCTTTACTTTTTTTATTAGATTGACCAGTACTTTGTGTATTTTATCAGTTTTTTCAGAATACAAGCTTCTCGTCTTATTTATTAATTCAATACTTCTTTTACTTTTGATTTTACTTATTTCTCCCTTGATTTTTAGTATTTTTGATTTAATTTTCATCTGGGGATTTTTAATTTGCTCGCTTTCTAGTTTTTTTAAGTTGCATACCCAATTGATTAATCTCTGCCTTCCATAATTTGTTAATATATGCACTCAAGGATATAAATTTCCCACTGAGTACTGCCTTAGCTGCATCCCACAGAGTTTAGTAGGATGTCTCATCATTGTCATTCTCTTCAATGAAATTTTTGATTGTTTCTATGATTTCTTCTTTAACTGACTGGTTTTAGAGAATCATATTATTTAATTTCCAATTAGTTTTTGATTTGCCTGTCCAGGTGCCCTTACTAATTATTATTTTTATTGCATTATGATCTGAGAAGGTTACATTTATCATTTCTGCTCTTTTGCATTTGTTTGCAATGATTCTATGCCCTATTACATGGTCAGTCTTTGTGAATGTACCATGTACAGCTGAAAAGAAGGTGTATTCCTTTTTATCCCTATTTATTTTTCTCCACATATCTATTAATCTAAATTTTCTAGGACTTCATTCACGTCTATTATCTTTTTTCTTATTTATTTTTTGGTTTGACTTATCTAGATTTGAAAGAGGAATATTTAGATCTCCCACTAGTATGGTTTTACTATCTATTTCCTTCTTGAGCTCTGCCAGTTTCTCCTTTATGAATTTGGATGCTATGCCATTTGTTGCATACATATTGAGCACTGTTTTTTCTTCATTGTCTATACTGCCTTTTATCAGAATGTAATAACCTTCCCTGTCTTTTTTTAATCATACCTATTATTACTTTGGCTTTGTTAGAAATCATGGTCTCCATTCCTGCCTTCTTTTTTTCATTCAAAGTCCAAAATATTTTGCTCCAGTCCTTTACCTTAAATCTGTGTATGTCAACCCGCCTCATATGTGTTTCTTGTAGAAAACATTTGGTAGGATTTTTGTTTCTAATCCACTCTGCTATTTGCTTCCATTTTATGGGCAAGTTCATCCCATTCACAATCGGAGTTATAATTATCAGTTGTGTATTCCCCAACATTTAGGTGTCCTCTCCTAGTTCTACCCCTTCTTCTTAGGCTATTTCCTTTTAGACCAGTGATTTATTTTAAACCAGTAACCCTTGTCCCCTCCCTTGATTTACTACCCTTTCTACCCCCTCCCTTATTATTCCCCTCTTTTTATTTTTAAGGCCTAATGAATTCCCTTACCTTCTCCTCCCCTCCCTTTTTTGACCTCCCCATTCCCCTGCTCCCCTTGTTTTATCCCTTCTGACTTTCTCAGAAGGGTTAGATAAAGTTCTATATCCCAATGGATATAGCTACTCTTCCCTCTCAGGGTTAATTCCACTGAGAGTAAGGTTTAAATATTACCTCTTAATGCTCTCTTCTTCTCCTTATGATAGTATTCATCCCCTCCCCTTCCCATGTTCTTTTTGTGTGTAATAGACTATCCTATTTTTATTATTCATTCAAGTTTCTCTTGGTGCCATCTACTATTCACCTCCCTCTTTCCCACCCACCCCTTATCATCTTAGACCATTTAGTACTCCAACATCTCCCTGTGTATTATTCTTCTAATTACTCTAATAGAGGATACTATAATAATGAATAGAGTTCACTACAGAGAATTACATGTAACATTTCTCCATATTGGAATATGAATAATTAGATCTTATTGAAGCCCTTAAAGAGGCAAATTTAAAAATAAGAATTTTCTTTCTTTCCCGTCTGTTTCTTATTTACGTTTTAATGTTTTTCTTGGTTTTTGTGATTGGATATTGAACTTTCCATTTAGTCCTGGTCTTTTCTGTGCAAATATTTGGAAATCTTCTATCTTGTTGCATGCCCATACTTTCCCCTAGAAGTATATAGTTAGTTTTGATGGGTAGGTGATCCTTGGT
Organism: Gracilinanus agilis; assembly: GCF_016433145.1. Classification (NCBI taxonomy): domain Eukaryota; kingdom Metazoa; phylum Chordata; class Mammalia; order Didelphimorphia; family Didelphidae; genus Gracilinanus; species Gracilinanus agilis. Next base: position 368,967,129 of record NC_058130.1, read on the forward strand.
TGTAGACCCTGTTCTCTTGCCTTTCTGAATATCATATTCCAAGCCTTGGGGTCCTGTAGTGTGGAGGCTGCCAGATCTTTTGTGATCCTGATTATGCTCCTTAATATCTGCATTGTCTCTTTCTGGCTTCTTGTAATATTTTTTCTTTTACTTGGAAGCTCTTGAATTAGGCTATTATATTCCTGGGTGTTGTCTTTTCAGGGTTTAGTGTATAGGGTGATCTATGGATCCTTTCAATGTCTATATTGCCCTCTTCTTTTTTTTTTAAACTCTTGTACTTCGGTGTATTTTCTCATAGGTGGAAGAGTGGTAAGGGTGGGCAATGGGGGTCAAGTGACTTGCCCAGGGTCACACAGCTGGAAGTGGCTGAGCCCGGGTTTGAACCTAGGACCTCCTGTCTCTAGGCCTGACTTTCACTCCACTGAGCTACCCAGCTGCCCCCTCTATTGCCCTCTTCTTGTAGAACTTCAGGGCAGTTTTGCTGAATAATTTCTTTTAGTATGGAGTCCAAATTTCTATTAATTTCTGCTTTTTCAGGAAGACCAATGATTCTCAAATTGTCCCTTGTAGACCTGTTTCCTTGACCTGTAAGTTTCTCAGTGAGATATTTCATGTTTCCATCTATTTTATCAGTCTTTTAATTTTGCTTTATTTGTTCTTGCTATCTTGAGAGATCATTGGCTTCTACTTGCCCAATTCTGGTCTTTAGAGATTGGTTTTTTGCTATAATCTTTTGATTTTCCTTTTTGATATGGCTATCCTATTTTCCAGTTATTTGATTTTGGTCTCCAATTTGCTTATCAGTTCTTTTGATTTGGGGGCATCTTTTTTAGATTGCCCAATTTTAGCCTTTAGAGACTGGTTTTTGGCTATAATCTTTTGTCTTGCCTGTTGAATCTGGTCTGTTTGGTTCTTCAAGGCTTCTAGCTGATCATTTCCGGTCTGCAATTTCTTATCAATTCATTTGATTTCTGGGCCTCACTTTCTAATTGCGAAATTCTGCCTTTAAACTATTATTTTCTTGCCAAATCCCTTCCATCTTTCTCATAATTTTAGATTTGAACTCTTTAGGAGCTTGTGACCATTTTTCATTTTGGGGGGAATGTTTGGATATGGTTACTTGTTTGTTCTCCTCTGCCGTCTGGATTTTTTCTGTGTAAAAATTGTGGACTGTTAAAGATTCCTTCGTGATCTTTTTCTTCTAGGATTCTTGTGTCTGGCTTGCCATTGTTAGTCCAGTGCCCTCTCAGCTTTATCCTCACACCCAGGATCTGTCTGCACGCTTTAGACTCCTGAGGTCTCAGGTCTAGTTGTTCTCAGGGTCAAGCCTCCTGGTGGTCCCCTTGATTGTGCCTCTGTCTGAAGCTCCTTTAACAGTCTCAGGGCACTGCTTCCACAGTCATGCACCCCTCTGCACTGGGTCCGCACCCAGGGTCCATGCCTGCGCTCAGGATCCACATCTACACTTGCGTCTGTGCCTATACTTAAGGTCTGTGTTCAAAGTCTGCACATTCTTTAGCCTCTTGGTATCTTAAGTCTTGCTGCTCTCAGGCGCAGGCCCTGGTTATCCTGGGTAGCTGCTAAGGACTTAATGGATTCCCCAAACTTGCTCTAACTCTTGTGTGTTGGCTTTGATCTTGTAGGTGGTGTGGGGGAGAGGAGGTTGCTCAGCTCGCATTTGAGTGAGAACTATTTCACTCCCTTATAGCATGGAAATGTCCTGATGCCATATACCTTCAATGCTGCTCCCTGTTGTGGGGTCCCTTCGTTCATCTGGATTTGTTTTTATGTCCCCTTGAGGAGTCCTATATGTGTGGGTTAGAAGAGGTTAAGCAGCTACTTTTTACTCTGCCTCCATCTTAACCCAGAATTTCTTAGAGTTTTGTTTTAGAGACTGATCTCACAGTTTTGTTGGATTTTTTTTCTGCAGAACAAATTCTCATGAAATCCTAGTACAGACTCAAACCCTACAGATGAAGTCTTTTCACCAAAACAATTAAACCAATACTAGAACATCATTGCATCCAGAACAGCCACTTTAAAACTGGGTTGTACTATAATGTTTCAAATCTTTCATCTTTTATAACTATTGAGTTTTTGTTTATACAAATTCATAATTGCAAGTCCACACTTCACTGGAAGTCTAAACAAAATTAGGAACTTTAAACTTAGAGATAATAGATGTGCAAATGTTACCCTATAGAAAAACCATTTAGAGAAGGGATTTCAAACATCAGCTGGTATATAGTTCCCAGGCCTTTGAAAAGAAAAAGGTGCTCTTGTGACATGCTCAAGTTCATGTCTTAATTAATGAAAAGAAATGAAAAAAATTGATCATATTAAATATAGAGTCAGGCTTTCATGAGTCACATTGGGTAGGGTCAGATTGAATTTTTTCACCATACAATTTACTTTAAATTATTTGTAGCTTTTAAGACATTAGTTTTATGTCACTCAGTAAAGTATATTCTGAAAATGATTGTTTTGCTGAAGTGTACACTGCTGGGAACTTTACATTAACCAAAACACTCAAATCACCACTTCAAAGTCACAAAGTTTATGTTCATCGGAAAGCCTTTATATTATTAATTTTAACTTGCAAATTATATAAAGCTAAGCTTCAAACAATGCTGGGCTTCATACCAGGTTTATCCTAATGATGACAAGTTTCTCTTGCTTGATAGATCGTTATTGTTTATCTGCCACTGTTATGGCTACTAAAAAGGTCACCAAGGACTTGAGGCACCATAAAGGTCATTTTTGTTATTCCAAAGAAAGAAGTTTTGACATTTGATATACTACCAAGATAATAGTCACCAACTTGGTTTTTGTAAAACCAGTCATACATTTTTGTCAGTTGCGGATGGGGGAGGTGAGGTGTCCTTTTGTTTTATATAGAAAGATTAGTAAAAATTTAAAATTAAAGAAAGATCACAGAAAATGTGATTTGTGTTTACGGATATATTTTTAACAATATACATTATCAAGAAAGTAAACTAATTTTCCAGACTTCAATTTTTTAACAATATTGATCCTTAATCAAATGAGGTTGATATCTCATAATTATGATCATTAGACATTAGACCAAAGTTTGAGAAACTAACTGAAAGGAAAGGGGGAAGTACTAGTTTATATAGTACAACCCCCTTATTTTATATTAGAAGAGGAAATGAACCTATAGAAGTAGAATAAATTGTTCAAACTCACAAAGTAATTGGAGATCCAGGGCCTGAACCCAAGTCTTCTGAATACAAGATCAAGTTTCTTTTGACTACAATATGCTCTGCCTGATTATCACTATAGTTTGAACTCTCTTGTACAAACTCTCCATTCCACATTCTGGAGATTTTATGAATCCACATTGATGAAAAATGAGAGTTCCTACCAAAAGGTGGAACAGGGAGGTGGTGTAGTGCAGTGACGGGCAATTTTTTTAAAGAGGGGGTCAAAGGAAAGTAAATGCTCATCTATCAGTCTGTTTCTAAGGCAACTCTTTCAAAGTTTCATTGTATTGTATCCTACTCATTGTATTTGTCAGATTAGGAATAATGTCGCAGGGCCAGATAGAACATTTCAGGGGGCTGCATCTGGCCCACTGGACATAGTTTGCCTATGTGTATTGGATAGAATTCAGAATCTGTAATCAGAAAGATTTGAGTTCAAATCTAGAATCAGACACTTAATAGCTATCTGACCCTGGCCAAGTAACTTGTCCCCGTTTCCCTCAGTTTCCTCATTTGTAAAACAAGCTAGAAAAGGAAATGGTAAACTATTCCAGTATATTTGCCAAGAAAAATCAAAATGGCGTCATGAAAAGTCTGGCACGACTGAAATGATCATACCACAGCAACAGAAGAGTGCCTGCCTGCCTAGAAATCCAGTCAAAATCATATGGATATCATTTGTAGATGCCAACAATTCATGGTTGTGTTTCCTGGGATTAACTTTGATCAGGGTACAAAAGGACACTCAGCTAAGCTTAGAATCAAGAAATTTTAGGTTAAAAATCTTACTTTAGACATTTACTAAAAGTGTGATCCTGGGCAAATAACTTAAGTCCTCCCAGTCTCCTCTTCCTCTTCTGTGAAATGGAGATAATAATAGGACCTACCTCACAGAGTTATTGCTATTTGAGTGGGAAAGAAGGGTACAGACCTGTGATTTCAATTGTATAGAGAATTCTCAGTGAGGAAAATCCCTTTATCAATGCAGATAAATAATCATTTTGTAATTTTATGTCTTAGACAGCTTTCTGTGGTATGAAAAGTCTAAGTGACTCTCCCAGGGCAACATAGCTAGTATGTGTCAAAGGTAGCACATGAACTTATCTTTCTGACTCCAAAATTAGTTCTTACTCATTATACCACAGGATGTCCACTCACAAGGTTGTTGTGCAACTCAAAGGGACAAAAGTCCCTTGAAAACTTTCAAAAACTATATGTGATTATCTTTAATCATCATCATTTTCCTCTGTCCCATGAACTTCCATGCTATATCACCAAATGCCTACTGGACATTTCAAAAACTGCAGATGTGTATAAAATAGAACTCACTATCTTTTCTTCAAATCCACTACTCTTTCAGACTTCCCTAATTCTATTCGTCACCTCCATTTTTCTAGTCTCTCAAGTTCATAATACCACCATCATCCATGACTCTTCATTCCCCCTCACATCATATATCCAAACAGTTGCTGGCTGTTTGTAACTCCCCAAGTTGTTTTTCATTCAATTGCTCTTTACTCACATGTTTACCCCTTTAATTCAGGGCCCCATGATTCCTAGCCTAGATTATGGCAATGCCCCCTCCCCAATTGGTCTCCCTTCCTCATCTTTCCCCCATTTTATTCTGTCCCCTACATTTTCCCAAGTACTGATCTGACAATACCACTTCACTATTCAAAAAACCTCCTTCCTTTTGACTTCAAAGCTGATTATCAAAATCTTCTGTTGAGCTTTTAAAGCCTTATGCTACCTGGCTCCAACTTATCTTGCTAGTCTTAATAAATGTAATTCTCTCCTGTGAATTACAATTCAGCCAAATTACTTTCCCCCCTTTTCTTCCATCTCCCATCCTTGCACCTATAAAATGACAGAGTGTACCCTATCCTCCCCTTTTTCCAAAAGATTCACTTTCTATTGGCAAACCTGACCTTCTATATTTGGCCTTTTCTGATCCCCTCACATATTACTACCCTCCTTCTCAAATTAACTTGTACTTAAGTACTTTGTATTTATTCTTTTTAAACTTGTTTATGTCACTGCTGTCTCCTACATTTGAATGTTAGCTCCTCGAATCTAGGCATTATTTCATTCTTTATACTTCTCTATACATGCCATACCTAGCACATGGTAGGTGTGTAAATGCTTTGGGAATAATTGATTGATCATCATTGTAGTGCTTGGCATATACAACTCTTTTTTTTAAACCCTTACCTTCCGTCTTGAAATCAATACTCTGTATTGGTTCCAAGGCAGGAGGGTGGTAAGGGCTAGGCAATGGGGTTCAAGTGACTTGCCCAGGGTCACACAGCTAGCAAGTGTTTGAGGTCAGATTTGAACCTAGGACCTCCTGTCTCTAGGTCTGGCTCTCAATCCACTGAGCCACCTAAGCTGCCCCTGGCATATATAACTCTTATCTGGCAAGGCTTGAATTTATCTCACAGAAGAGTAAGTCAATTTATACTACTCTTGTTTTAGAATTACAGCATGACAGTACTAAAGATATCACAAGAATCCAGACCTTGCTAAGGTTTCTCTAAGTTTTCTCCCAGGCTGATCCCTTTCTGAATTAAATATAAAAGCCTCACCTGTATATCCTTTAGCACAGTGGTACAAAACTCAACAGTGGGAGACAGGTAGTACTAATCTTTGCATAAGGATCCCTGTGAGCCATATATATGACTTAGTTTTGAAAGGAATGTCATTTGTTTTCAAAAACATTTTGTTAAATATTTTCCACTTACATTTTAACCTAGTTTTATTACCCTCCTAACAGACTATGTATTTGAGCCCTCCACAGAACCCTCAAAACAGAATGAACACTGGTATTGCTCTGAACTGTTTAATTTACTTTTCAGAAGATACATAGCACAATGTCAGAGAACTTTGGAGAGCACTTTATAGCTCTCCCCTCTTTCTATTAATGAAAAACTGAAACCCAAAAAGATTAAGACATTCAAAAATTTATCCGAGCTTATAGAGCTATTAAATGGCAAAGCTGGGATTAGAACTCATATCTCCTGGCTCCCAATTCAGTATTTTTCCTACTACACTTCTCCAAGGAGAAAAAAGATGAAGAAAAATACCAGACTAGCATGATGTCACAGACACTTTCTTGGTTGACAAGGTGGTACCAACATTGTGGTTTGATTCAGTGACATTTGCAAGGTAATAAGAATTCTCACTATATATTACCTGTGTATGCTCCTCACTCCCATATGGTGTGGGTGTCATAGTTTCCACTAAGGAAAAGATCAGAGTTATTTAAAAGGGAAAAAACCAACTCTCCCCATTTCACTTCTGTGACATTACTTAGTGGGTCCAAATGAGGTAGAAGAGAAGAAAAGAATCAAAAGAGTAGGAAATGAATGTGAACAATGAATCCATTAACTTTGCTTCAACTTGTTTGTCTAAAGTCCATCTAAAGCTAGAATTTGCAAAACCAGTAAGTGTTCTACAATGTGTGTGTGTATATATATATAAAGAGAGAGGGGGGGGTAGAAGGTAAAATTTTATTTTTAAAATTCCTGGTAAAGGTAATACATCTATTATGAAATATTGCACTACTTAAATAAGAAAATGTTATATCTAAGAGTACAGACAGGTAGATCACACAGTGACTAGAATGCTCTGCTTGGAATCAGAAAATTCACCTTCCAGAGTTCAAACCTGGCCTCAGACACTTAATGTCTGTGTAAGCCTAGGCAAATCACTTAACCCTGTTTACACCAGTTTTCTCATATATAAAATAACTTGGAGGAGGAAATGGTAAATCACTCCAATATCTTTGCCAAGAAATCCCCAAATGGAATCAGGTAGAATCACACATGTCTAAGAAATGACTGAACAACAAGATATCTAAGATCATTAATATTTTTCCATGTTTCCAAGTCAGTAGTAATTTTTCAATATTACATTTCTGATCCATGAAATAGGAGAGTAGTTTTATCCAGTAGTCAAAACTGCAACTCCCTTTCCACAAAGGGAAATTTAGAATATACATTCCTATCTAATAAGGCTATAATTATTAAAACTTCATTCTTCTAATCATTAACCATTTTATGAATTAGCCTACCATATTTTCTCATCTTGGATTGGGTATATCGAAAGCTTGAATTCTCATTCTCCAGTTCTCATTTCCTTTTGGCAACTGGCAATATATTTCTCTGTCTTTATTTCTATCCCTTTATCTTTATTTCTGCCTCAGCAGTTGTGTTTATTCTAGATTTGCCTTCATTGTAAGCAATATTACTCTTCTAAGGTATAACTTTTCTCTTCTTGAAGAATGGAAGATGTTATATTCAAGTTTATTACCTTCACCAGTATTTCATGTATAGTATACTAAAAAGAGCAGTATATTTGGATTTATTAACTTGATCTTGGTCATGCTTTTTTTCTTTGCATCATTGGGCCTCAATTTCTTTATCTGTAAAATAGGGAGATTCCATTACAGTAAGTAGTTTCTATAGGCCTGTTCATGTCTCCAAATATGAACAAATAATGCTTATTTATAGATATTATATTAATGGAGATTAACTATTTATATGATTTAAACTCATGAATCACATACACATACACAATATTGGGGTTTTTTTAATTAAATATCATTTTTGATCACAGAAAGAAGTTAATTTCTCATTTAAAAATATTTATTATGTGGTTTTAATTTATAATCCATAAATAAGTAAACATTTTGAACATTGTCCATTGTATCTACGGTTCCTGTTTTAATGTAGGATTCATATGCTTTGCACTTATAGATATGAAAATCAAAATATATAAATCAATTTTATCAACCTCAAAAAATTACATTCCATATCATTTCCACATCACCAGGCACAGTTCATAAAATGTAGATATGACTCTTTTCTACTTGAAATTTTAATCAGTATTTCTTGATATGGACAACTGTTTGTTTTGTTTTGTTTTGTTTTTTCACAACATAAACATTTCTTCATTACATTAAAATGAGTGCTGTGATCATGAAGACAGAAATTAGTGTACTTTGTACTATGACAGGAATCATATTGAATCTTTAGCCATGTGAACTTTACCAAGTAATTAAGTAAAACTAAATATGAACGCTTCAATAAGCAAAAGCATCATAAGCAATTTATTCATTTGCGTTGACCCCAAAAGGACAACAGGTTCCTTTCCAGTGTTCATTATAGGCTAGTTTTGAAGCAGAAAGGCGGCCACTTCTATCAGTAGAGGACTTGTTTGGTCTCTTTGTGTGGTATTTATAGCCTGGTCTGGTTAATGTCAATTTTCACTTTATTGGTATTCTCTTAAATCCTGAAATTTTACCCTGACTGTTCCTAATAAACCCAATCTTCTCATAGAAAAAGCTATGGATATTTTCAGGAATATATAGTAGAGGTCCTAACCCTTTTTCCCCCTAAAACATTGTTTCATCTTGTTTGTACTTAGGTACTAGAATAATGTCTACTTTCTAGAATAACATTCTTCACAACTCCTCAAGTTCAAGAGAAACTCTTCCTGGATCCTTCTAAATGTAAGCAAACTTGCAAGATTATATATGTTTATCAAACAAAAACCATAATTTTTGTAACTTGAAGTCTAATTTTTCTCCTTATATTCATTGTTATAATGAAAGGTAACATTATTAATTAGTTCCATTTTAAGTTTTGTATCCCTAGTCCTTAGAACAGTACCTGGCTAATAAAACCTGATTGCCTGTATTAAAATCAAAGGGGGTCAATGCATAATGTTATCATAATCATTGTGTTTGTATATGTATATGCATATATGTGCATGCAGATGTATATGTATAGGTGGGTGTATAGAATGTTCAGGGAAGACTAGTACCTCTGGGTGAGGGCTTGCTGAGCCCTTTTCAGGGCTGCTTTCTTTCTTTGGTGTTCACCTGACACCCAGCCTTTCATTGTGGCTCCAAGTAGCTGTAGCATGATCAGTAGCCACACTCTGGTTAGCCATCTTGGCAGCAGGCCAAACCAGGTTGTGAGTAACTGACAGACCTCAAACCTGTTGGTAATTTGGGGTGTCTACTCCAGATATTTATACACCCCTACCCATTCCCCACTGCAGAGGAGCCAGATGAGAACAATTTGTTCTAATGGCCATGAAGGTAGTAGAAGCAAAAGCTATGGAGGATGCTCAGACATCAAAGAAGCCAAGGTCAGCTAATGCATACAAAGCCACACTACTCATCTTGACTTTTCTCTTGACACTGGGCTGTCATGACTCTGAAAGAGGGAGTGAGGCTGATGACTGAGACGTTCTTCCTCAGTTCAATCCAAATCAATACAAGTCAATGATCCTCTTCCAAAAGGAACGGCAACAACAAATATATGTGTGTGTCAGAGAGCACTCTTTACATGGTGCTTCTGCTCGGTATAATTTCCTTTGTTCTTGTGAAGTCCTCCCTATCATATATTCTTATGATACAATAATTTTCCATTTTTTCACATGATACAATTAGACCAGCCATTCTTCAATACACTGGTTGCCAATTTCATTTTCCAGATTTTTTTGTCTTTGCATACTACATTAATTTTGGTATATGTATTTTGGGATTCATAGATGGGACTTTTTCAATTACACTTCTGAAATTATACCACTAGGAATTTTATCTACAACTTTTAAAATAACCATTTTAATGGCCCAGAGATTAAAGTAGAAGTAATTTCTAACAGCCCAAATAACTACAGAAAGGGTAGAATTAATGATGCTAAAGATGGGGTGACTGTCATGTGTATCTCAAATTCAACATGTCCAAAAGAATACTCATTATAGGTTATGCCAAATGCCTCCTTCCTGCTCAATTCCAAGTTTTTGTTAAGAACTCTATTACCATTTCAGTCACCCAGATTCATAATTTGAGTATCATCCTTGATTCTGCACTCTCCCTCACAATCTCTTAACCTATTCTCTGGTTAGTCACTGACGTTGCTACCTACACAACATCTCTTGAATCTGTCTCCTCTCCACACATCATCTCTTCTGGTAACTATTGCAACTGCTTCCTCACTGATCTGTCAAGCCTCCTCACTCCACTTCATCTTTCACATAACCACTAAGGTAATTTTTTTAAAGGAAAGACAGACCCTGAGGAAGCTAAGTGGCACAGTGGATAGAATATCCAGCCTAAAGTCAGTAAGACTTGAGTTCAAATATGGCCTTAGAAACTTACTAGTTGTGTGACTCTGGAAAATTTACTTAATGCTGATTGCCTCAGTTTCCTTACCTGTAAAATGAGCTAGAAAAGGAAATGGCACACCACTCCAATATCTTTGACAAGGAAACTCCAAATAGTATCATGTAAAGTCAGAATGAAATAAATGACTGATCAACAACAAAGGGAGGACTGCTCCTGTTATTTCCCTAATCAATAAGATCCAACACCTCCCTAATACATTTAAGACATAAATTCATCTGTTTGACAGTTATAAGCTTGTCACAACCTCTCCCCACTTACGTTTCCAGTCTTATTACACATAAGTACATGTCCATACCATCTTTAATCCAAGTCATCTGGCTTTTTGTTCTTCTTCACCCATGATTTTCCATCTTCTATTCTCTCATTGCTTTGCTTATGTTCCAGATGTCTTCTATGTCTGGAATATTTTCCTTCCTTATACTTACCTTTAAAATCCTCTGGTTTTGATGAGAGTCAATTCAAGCACCACATTCTACATGAGATTCTACATGGTTTGCATGAGATCAATTTTTATATGACACTTTTTCTTATCCTTCCAGCTACTAGCACTTTCCCTCCCAAAAGCCCTTTAATTTATCTTTAATATACTCTTTATGTATGTATATACATATATATACATATATACATGATGTATCCTTCATTTGAATGTGAACTCTCTTGAGGGCAAGAAATATTTCAATTTTCCCTATCATCTAGTACAGCTACTGGAACATGGGACAATAAATACTTATTGATTGAATTATTGATTGATCAGCTACTAGCCATATGATAGCATGTTAACAACTCCTACAATAAAGTGAAAGATTTCATTTCCTTTGCAAATGCATTTATAAGAATCAAAATAAGTAAAGCATATCATAAATAGCTATGGGACATATAAGATACATATTCCTAAAAGTTTTATCTATGCTTTCAAAATGTTCTCAAACTACATGCTAGGAATATCTTTCATATCTGATGGGTCCCTTAGCTGTCACTGTTCAGAATGTTTTATGTTTCTTGGCTAATGGCCTCAGTTTGTATCAAAATGGAATAAATGGCAGAAAATAAAACAGAAATTGTGGAAACCTAAATATTAACAGAAAAAAACTAACATCAATAAACAACTTGCAAATGAAAAGAAAAAAAAAGCCACCGTATTTTACTTTCTGTTTAGCTTCTTTTTAATCCAAACAATATCAAAGATTACTCTATTGAAAAAAAGGCAATGATTGTTTTTAAGATTATAACAAGAGTTGGCTTTAAGGACAGAACTTGGACCTTACAAATCTCATTGTGTTAATTTACAGACATAAAATTGCATTCAAGTTATGTGATGCTTTCCTTTGTTTTTGTTATCTATGGAAGGAAAAAGTTCAATGATTTTGTGAAATCATAGATTTAACTTAAAAGTCCTCAAGGTTAACTAATTGAACCCCCAACATTTTCCAGATGATGAAACAAGACCAGAGAGTTTGAATGACTCTTGCCCATGATCATAATGTTACAAAGCGATAAAGCTGAGATTTGAACCTTGGTAATTTATTTCACAATTCAATGGTCATCTCATCATAGTGTGCTTATCTTCTTTACTAGATCATGTAACACATGGAAATTCACATAAAAATTGAAAATGTTACCTTCTTTCAAGAACATCATTACTAATCATTTTTATTTGTAACATCCTTGATCCTTTAAGATTTGTTCTCTTTTAATACTTTGATCACCTTGAAATTCCAGAAAACATTAAAAACCTAATTTCACAAATTATAGTCAATTAAAAAACAGTGGTATAGTTTCTGCTGCTTTGGAAATAACACTAAATTAAGTGGCAAGAGAATTGAATACTCTCATTTTCTCCTTAATTACAACAATTAAGTGTAATTGAATAACTTACAATCTCTGGGTCTATTTCTTCATTTGGACAGTGACCTCTGAGGTCTATTCTAGCTGTAACATCCTATAGAATTTTTTGAGCATGGAACTTCATAATCTTCATAAAAATGTACTTTCACTCAATTTCTATTTTTCTTCTTCCTATTCCACAACAGAGAACTTCTTCATATATCCTAGCAGAATTTATATATTAACACGTTTCATCATAAGACTAGTATCAGCAGTTTAATTTCTTCAATATACACTTAATATGTCAATTACAATTATTTTGATAGAATATAAGTTTCTTGAAGGAAAGGATTGCTTTGTTTTTGTATTTCATATATCTAACTTATTTTCTGGCACATAGTTGCTTATACTTGTTGATTGACTGATTCTATTAAGTTCTCCCTTCTACCAAATGAAGGCCTTTAACTTGTATGCAAGGTACATCAGCTATTTTAGTGACTTCCTTATTATCACAATTTTATATTTTCCATTACTTAATTTTTAGAAAATAAATTACTATTGTACCCTAAGAGTGGTACAGTGGATTGGATACTGGATTTGGAATCAAAAGACCTAGGCTTGAATTCTTGTTCTACTCCAAGACCCCTGGAAGCCACTTAATCTATGAAACTGCAACCTACATTTCACAGAGTTATTATGAAGAAAATACCTTGAAAATGATTTTTAAAAAAACATGTAAATGTTACTTACATTGATGATGATTAGCTGTCAAATAGACTACTAGTTCTTCTGGGATTTAGAGAATGCTAGCATTTTACTATTTCAAGGATATTTTTTTATCATCGTTCATTTGTGTGGGTCTTTTGACAGCATATAACTAATTTTTTTCTCCTGTAAAAGCATACAGAATCACACTAAATGGGTATATTCACAGTAACTATCCACCCTGCTTCCATTTGTTAATGTCTCAATTCCACAACGTAATACTTGATTACCAACCCCCACACACATTTTACTTGCCATCTGTTCTACTGCTGATACTACATTTCTCCCAATCTGTAGCCTTCTCCTAGGACCTCCAGAATCCATGTAGTAAGTAGTCCCTGGGTAGGTTAATTCATACTACATCAGAACTCCTTTCCTAAGGTTCCATCCTTCTTGATTGAATACAAACATTTTCTTAGCCTTCTACATACAACCAATCAAACCATCAGATTATATTTAAATTTATCATTAATTTAGCCAAGTTCTCATCTACCCTGCAGCAGTCATACCTTTCTTTCCTCCTTTCTCCCTCAAACTACTCATTTAGCAACACCATCTCTTGTTTTAACAGCAATAACTAAACTAATATTACCATTTTTTCTAGAAAGGAAATGTCAAATATTTATCGACAAATTTTTCATCCTTGCCACTGTTCCCTTTCATATATTGTTTCCTGGTCATTAGATTGAAGTTTCCTGAAGGCAGGATTGTCTCATGTGTGTTGTTGTTGTAGTTACAGTTGTATCCCCAGGCCTTAGCACAAGGACTGACATATGGAAAATAATCATTAATACTGAAGTTTATATTTTGATTCTCTTCTGATGTGATCATTGAATTTTTCAGTGGCAGAATTATTTCCCATTTCTAGACTTAGACTCTTAAATCTTCATAGAGTTACTGTTCTTACTTTGAGAATACAGATATATGAAATCTTATTATATGAAATTAAGATAAATTAAGAGATTATTTGTATTACAAAATTATTTTCCAAAGGATTTGGTTCAGAAGTCTTAATTAATAGGTTTTCCCAGTATATTTAAATATTATTTGTCTTACACATAGCTCTTTAGGAATATATCATTTATACAAAGCATATTTAGCTACATTAGCCTAGCAATTTGTTTATATTTAACTATTAATAAAACATTGAAGATAAGGAATAATATGGTTAAGTAGGATGGTCATTGTTAAATATTTGGGATATAATCTTATACATAACCTGCCTGACATTAAATTACTGCCAATTTTGTAAAACAATAGCAAATTGAGATTTTCTAAAAATATTATTGGGGGGAATATAATTTTAGTAAGTATATATGATTATCTATGTTATATACATAGCATATGATATATGACATATTAACTGATATGTAATTATAATATTTTTATATATGGTCATGTTCCACACTATACTTTAAGCTATTTAAAGAACCTTTTTTTAGTCATGTCAGTTGATTCCAACTCTTAGTGACCCCATATATGCAGTCATATGCATCGAATGATAGATTAAAGAGAACTGATGAGACACCCAAGAGATTTTAGAGATAAGAGAAGAGGATGAAAGATAAAATCTTATGTGACAATAATCTTACATTTAGGGAGAGATATGAATGATGACCCACTAGTTTTTGCCTTTTTTCCTAATGCCTGGGAACACTGATTGAACAAATACTTACTTTGTTGTTGACTGAGTGACTATAGTGGAGAACTTGCCTGCTTAAAAGAATCTACTGTCACTAATAAGTGATAGAGGGCAATAGGATGTGGTGACCTTTGGGGAGGGGTGGCTATTTTGCCTTTGGATTTGCTCTGAATTCCTGGGAGAGGTAGGGTAATAACTACAATGATGGGCCAAAAGACTAGGGAACCAAAGGTGATAAGGGATTGCCTGGGGAATCATTAATGAGGATAGTGTGGTCTAGTTGTATTATAGAGAAGCCTATGACTAACTATATCAAATAAAATTTTACTCTTGAGCATAGTTCCTATCATTTTAAAAGTTCATTGACAGTTTTAAAGATTTGGGCTGTGAATGTGTCTAAAAAAACCTAATCGGTGCATAACAATCATTTCCACTTTCTATGTCTGCACACAGCTGGTAACCATAATCAATATTTATAAAACATGATGTCTGTGGAGAATGACTTTGTGATTTAGCATCTACTTGATTTCTTCTGTATAAAATAGATATTTGCATGAAATTATCTTTAAAAATATATTTAAATTCACTTTTAATGAAAACCACATTTTCTAATGTCTAATGATTGATCACATCTAGAGTGGTGTAGAATAGATAGAATACTGAAACTAAGTATTTCAAAGGAAGAAGCAGGAAGAAGTGGCCACTGCAATATTTTGTAATTAATATAAATTTAGGAGGAATATATAAAGCCTTGCTGATGGGTTAAAAAATTGATTTCACAAATCCAAGATGGGATTAGCAATGTTTAGGTAGCAGTTTGTTTAGGAAAGATCTGATTATGGTGGTGGTTTAATTGTTTGCCCTATGCTCTGTCCACTATGCCAACTAGCTACCCCATATAGACTTTTAGTAGACTAAGCTAAATATCAGTCATTAATATGAAATTATAGACAAAAATGGAACTATTAACTCTCAATAATAAAAAAATCAGAACAGAAACAGTTTAATGTACATAATTACTATAACGATATAAATGGAAAGAGCAATAACAAAATATTCAAAACATAATCTTTTGAAATTATAAAGACCATACTTGGCCAGAAAGAAAAAAATATGAAATGGGAACCCCCCAATACACACACACACACACACACACACACACACACACACTCCTTTGCAGAGTTGATGGTCCAATGGTACAAAGTACTGAACAGAATATTAGAGAATTCTAACAGGTCAACTGACTTTATTGAATTACTTTCTTTCCTTTGATAATATTAGAAGTGGGAAATATCTAGCCAGGCCCAGGGATGGGAGGCCTAGGGTTCAAATCTAATCTCAGATACTTCCCACTTCCATGACCCTGGGAAAGTCACTTAATCCCCATTGCTCTGTCCTTACCACTCTTCTGCCTTGGAATCAATACACAATAAATTGTACATATAATATTGCACATTCAATACCTTTTTTTACCATCTCTTCATACTCTGGGGAAAACCTTAGAAATGAGTTTAAACCTAAATTTTAAATGTTATATCCCTGATCCACTGAAGAGGGTTCATAAGACAAAGAAAAAGAGAAAGAAAGAAAGAAAAGATGCCTTAACCCACTCCTCATCAGAAGTGAAGGTCCTTCAACACTGAACAAACCCATCTTGGAATCTATTCATTTTGCCATTGAGTAAGATGGGGGGAAATTAATGTTTTTACTTTTGGAGGATAATTTTATCTTAAAATGTATTTGGTATAATCCAATGCTTTCTCCAACCCTACCTCTAATGTTCAATTGTCTTATCCTTCTTTCCTAATACTTAAAATAAGCCTTACTTTCCTGTGGTAGAATGAATAGAATCAGAGTTGGGAAAAGAATTTTCAAGGTCAAGTCCTCTTTCAGATATTCACCAACTATGGGAACTTAAACTCTCTCACTTTCTCCATGTGTAAACTTTTAAGAATTAGACTACACGTTCTCTAAAGTTCCTCCAAAGTCTAATTCTATGAGTTTATGAAATGTCTTTCTCTTCCAGTTTTCCAATTTGAAAACTTTCTATAGCCTACCACCTTCTACACTCATAATTCTCAATCTTTCTAAAAACCTAAGTAATTCTATAGTTTTTTCTTCCTTCTATTTAGCACCAATTTCACTTTTTCTATGGTATCCAGTTCTATATTCCATTTTCCTTTAGAGGCAACAAAGTAGTGCAAGGTATAAAGCACCATCAAGAAAATCAAGTCAAGAAAACCTGAGTTCAAATTCAAAGCATTAGTAGCTGGATAATCCTGGGCATATAACTTGCTTCTGTCTGCCTCAGTTTCCTCAATAGCAAAATAAAGATAATAATAGCACTTGCCTCCCAATGTTGTCATAAGCATTAAATCAGATAATGTCTGTAAAGCACTTATAAAAATGCCTGGAACATAGCAGGTACTTAATAAATGTTTATTCCCTTGGCCCCTTACTTTTTCTACATATTCTTAGTCTCAAAAAATCTACAAACTTCATAATACTCATTTGATAAACAGAGATCATTTAAGAGGTCAGAGACAAATAAGCAAGAGATTAAGCTTACTTGGCATATTCCTCTTTACAAATCCCTTTTCTTTTTGATGAACATGACCTGAAACTTCTGCTCGAAATCCACAGTGTTTCCTGGAACTTCCCAGTTGCTCCTGGAAACCTGTGTCATCCTGCCTTTCACTGGTTGGTTACATTTTAATTTTTAAAAGGTCTTCAAAAATTGATTTATGTTTTCATTATGGAAATATTTCTTGTGGTTTAAAAGGAAAATGTAATAAGCATGATATGAAGGGAAGGGACAAGTGAGTATAAGGGAGAGGAATAAAAATTAGTTTAATGTAACATCTCTGTATAAGCATTTTCTTTTGTAATATATCTTATTTGCATCAGTTTCCAGGAAAGCACACTTATTGTTCTCTACTGTATTTATTTGCTTTTTAATTACATAGACCACCAGGATGAGATTGGAGGAGGAGGACTATATCTAATATTGAGATTTTATATAAAAGTGTATTTTTGTCACTGTCCTTTACCTAAAACTAAGACTTCTCAGTTCCCTTTATTTCATTAATTAATCCATAAGAGGACTTTAAAAATCTGAATTTAATAGAATTAGATATCATTACCAGAAGAAAATATTTGGAACAACAATCTATGTCAATGCCTATTAAAACTATTTTCTTGAATTTGATTCAAAAGGTCATAAGATTGTGTCCATATGATGGCAAAATCTCTGGTCAATCCAGGCAAAAAATGTTTCACGGTACTATGTAAACTACATATCCAGATTACTATTTTTGAAAACTAAACTAATTGGATTTAACTGGATGTCATGGTATCAAGAGATGATGCTTTGGACTTTTTAGTGTAACATTGCTTCTCCTATCCTTAATGAGCTATGATAGTTACTTCTCTTGCCTGATGACCCAGAGAAAACTGTTGAAGTATTATTATATGAATCACAGTATCTTATAATTTTAGAACTGGAATTGATGTTAAAACATCCAATTCAGACTCCTCATTTTATATATTAGAAACAAAAGACAGGAAAACTAATTATCCAAGGCCACAGAGTGGATTATCACCAGTCTAGATACAAACCATTTAGAACCAAACTCAGGCCTAGCTTTCCACTATGGGACATTCAAGGCTCTGATCATATCATCTCATGCATGAATGATGACAATAAAGGAGATATATATCTTTGTGGTCAAGATGATAACTTTGTTTTCTAATATACTATCCAGATTTTCCATAGCTTTCCTTGCAAAGAGTGTCTTTTTAATGGCTTAAGTCATTGTCTGCAGTGATTTTTGAGTCCACAAATATAAAATTTGACAATGTTTCTACTTTTTCTATCTCTGTTTGCTATAAAGTGATGATACCAGTTTCTAAAATATTAATTTTTTATAATGTCTCAAGCCAGCTTTTACACACTATCCTTTTTCACCTTTACCAGGAGGTTTCTTAATTCTTTACTTTCTGCCATCAGAGTATTATCAATTGCATATAAGGGATTCTTGATATTTCTCCCAGGAAATGTAGATTTTAAATTTAGGAGTTTGAATAAAATATGAGAATTCTAAATTAATATTGTGGTCACTAATTAAAAAAATTATATAGTTCAAGTCAACTGACTTTTAGTAGCTTTTATTTACAAAGAGGTGGAAAGAGTGAAAGTAGAGAAATGTAAGAAAAGAGTAGAGAAAATGTCTAGCCTATCACACTAAATGTGGCTCCAGTGTCTGGCTCAGCCCCAGCAGGGTTCATTAACCCTAAGCCAGAGGACCTGGTGATGTCTTATACAAAGGTTCCAGCAATATAAGGTCTTCCAGAAGAAGGAGCCCTCTCTGGAACTAATCTCTACAGAAGGCAGGAAGGGAAGGCCAGCACTCACCCAAGATGAAGTCCAAAGGAGAAGATCCAGGAGAAGTCCTCTAAGAAGCAATCCAAGAGCCAAGGTCCCAAGTCGAAGTTGAGGTTGAAGTCCAAAGCCACATCCAAGAGGGAAATCACCAACTGAAGCTCCAAGCCAAAGATTCAAACTGAAGACCCCTTGGATAGACTTTTTATAGACCTTTTCCCATATCACTTCCTGTCCCTTCCTCCACTTCACAAGGGCCATTCACAGCTTCCAAATTGCCTAGCACTGCCCAGGAGGACAGTATCTGTGGGCTCCACATCTCATCCTCTGAAGGTGTAAACTCTTATCAAAGGATTCACAAGTTTCTGACTAATTGAGTTAAAAGGGTAGAGCTCTCCAAGTAAATGATTTGTGAAGCCCCTTACTTAGTGTTAAGTAGGGGTGTTTAAGTTTTTAGTTCATTAATTCAAAATAGCCCAAGAGAATAAAGAATTCCCTTTCATAAAACCTTAGTTCTGGCTTTTGATTTACTCAGAATGGAATTCCACATACTGTACTTTTATATAGGAGTTAAATAAATAAAATGACAATATGCAACCTTGCTGTACTCCTTTTCTGATCTTAAACTTATTGGTTATTCTATCTTTGGTTCATGGTTGCTTCTTGACTCTCAGACAGGTTCCTCAGTAGACAAGAAAGATGATGTGATACTCCCATTTCTTTGAAAATCAGTAGCAATTTCTTGTAATCCATATAGTCAAAGGTTTTGGTGTGGTCATGAAGCAAAAACAGATGTTTTTGTTTTGTTTTGTTTTATTTTGTTTTGTTTTTCTGGAACTCTCTTGTTTCTTTGGGGTGCAATTTGTTGCTATCTCCTATACAATATTGTGAAGCTCTGTCCAGAGTACTTCATGAACTCTCTCTACCAGATCTAATCCCTTAGATCTATTCATAACTTCTACTTCATATTAATAAGGATGGTTATACCTATAAAGCCAGATGCTTTTCTCTACTTTCATCAATTTAATTCTGAATTTTGTAATAAGAAGGACATAATATGAATCAAAATCATCTCTATGTCTCATTTTATCAGATTATGTAAAGTTTTTCCACCTTCGGTTGTAAAATATTCAATCAACCTATAGGATTTCAATATTGACTATGTGGTAATGTCCATGGTAAAGTCACCTTTGAGATTGGTGAAAAAGAATGTTTATGGGTGTTTCAGTGGACAGAGTGACAGGCCTAAAGAAGGGAGGTCTTGGCTTCAAATCTGACCTCAGACACTTCTAACTGTGTGATCCTGGGGAAGCCACTTAACCCCCATTGCCCAGCCCTTACTAGTCTTCTGTCTTGGAAGCAATACACAGTATCCATTATAAGATGGAAGGTAAGGGTTTTATTTTTTAAAAGATAAGGAATGTTTGCTATGACTAGTGAGACATGCTGGCAAAATTCTATTAGCCTCCCCTGTTTCATTTTGTACTCCAAGACCAAACATCAATTATTTTAATTATCTTTTTATTTCCTACTTTAGCATTCCAATGCTATATGATGAAATGTGACATTTCTTTTGATATTATTTCTAGAAGATGTTGTAAGTCTTTAATGAATTGATCAACTTTGGCCCCTGCATCACTGGTTGGAACATATATTTACATTGCTATGATCCTGAATAATTTGCCTTTCTTTTGAACAGATATCATTCTCATTTTTGAGATTAAAATCCAGTACTGCTTTTCTCACCCTTTTATTGACTATAAGACTAACTCCATTTCTTCTAAGGGATTCTTGCCTACAGCAACATATGTAATGATCACCTGAATTCAATTTACCCATTCACATCCATTTGAGTTTACTGACACATTCTAATATTTTTTCCAATCCTTACAGTTTTTGGTTATTTCTGTCTCTTACTTTTCCATCTCTAATGCAATCACATCCAACTTCCAGGTTCCTATGCAATCTTTCAGCATCAGACTTTCTTTTTTTGTAACCATTCACATCTATGGCTTCACTTCCTTGCAGCTTTGACACAGTCACTTTAATCCTGGAGCTAGTTGTAATTGTCCTTCACTCTTCCCCAGTATTATAGGACATCTTCTGACCTGATGGCCTTATCTTCTGATGTCACATCTTGGATCATTTGAATACTGTCTATTGGGCTTTCTTGATAAAGATATTGGAGTGATTTGCCATTCTTTTTCCAGCAAATTACCTTTGTCTGAATTCACCACCATATCCTCTCTTGGGTAACCCTTGGATACAACATAGTTACACAAGCCTCTCCACCATGATAATGTAGTGATCCAGATATTTTTCTCTCATGATATCATAAATTCGATTGTATTACATAAGGAAGTAGAAATATCATTAAAGAATACAAAGATAGAAAACAAAATTTGGACCAAGCCAAGTATTCACACTCAAGACATCAATGCAAGAGATGACACAATCTTTAGGTAGTTAGGAATGTATTGTCAAGGTTTCTGAATGAGAGGAAATAAAAAGCTTGTAAAAGATATCAAAATCTATTGTTATCTAAAATGGTTTGTTGGGGGTAGGGCACTGAAAGACTGGAGTGAGGGATGAAATCTGATTGTTTTGTATTCATATAGGGCTCTCTTAGATAAAAAAATAACACTTTTCCTAAAGCATTAAGAAGCAATGTGTCCAAGGTCACACAAGAATAAGAGATCAGACATGAAGTCAGGTCTTGCTGACTTAGAGGCCTGCCCACTATCCATAATGCCATGCTTCTCACAATTATTAAGCCTCCTTTGTTATTGTACTGTTGTCCAAATTTTTTTATAAAAATAAGCCTCACTCATATCTATGGCAATATTGATAATGTTTGGAGAGAGAATAGAGAAGTTTTCTCATATGATATTCTCTAGTAGATTATTTGTTTATAGTGACACCATTGTTTGAAAAGTATAGAAAATAAAAGATAGCATTGTCTATTGTTTGTCAGTTAAAAAATAACACTTAATTCAATAAAGAAAAAGACTTTCTTAAAGGGTCTTCTCTAAGAAAGTGTTTTCTATTTTTATGTAAAAAATCAAGATTCCTGAAAGGTCTCACACTAATCTTTGGTGACTGGTTATTACTATGAATTGGGGCATAAAATAGATTTATATGATCACAAAATATATTGTTTAAGCTACAATTCACTATCCTATAAATCATCCACTAGTGTGTATGCATGCATTCATAAATGTTATATATAATATATAGTATGTATAAGAAGTTTGTATGTACATATGCACAGGAGCAAACATGTAAATATATATGTATCTTGAACCAACACTGAGCATGACTAATAATCAGGCCAAAATTTTTAAGAGGAAAAAGAGAGTAGCTTGGACAAACTTTGGGAAATTAAAAGGTACCTTAAAAATAATTTCAGGTTTCTCCCTGAAACATAAATGCATCTTTTTTTCTTTTTTTTTAAACACAATATGTTTCTTCAGTGGTGTTGTTATGACCATGATTCATGTAATATAATAATTTCTAAAAGTTTGAAGTTAAAAATGAAATGACATATGTTCAGTGTTAATAAGGTACTATACTTTACTGAGAAAGAATTTCCTAAGAGGAGTATTACGAGGCTTACATCAGAGAGATGTATGACTCAAAAGATGGCCTACTCATGTGACAAGAGTGAGATATAGAGCTTATGTCCATTTGTATGTATATAGTATCCAGAGAATGAGACGGTCACCAGCATTTTTGATGCTCTCCTTTTTGTGGATTTCACAAAGGAAATCCATTTAATATGGACAACAGTCACATAAGTTCAGTTGCTACAAAGCCCAAGGTCATAGATTAGTTGAGATAAACATCATATAAAAGAGTATCCTCATCAATAGTATCACAGATCAATCCAGGTATTAAAATAGAACTTGATTTTCCACTTGACACTATCAGGAATTATTGTCTTAAAATTTTGTTATCATAGTAGCCCCATAGACTAAATGTCTTAATTTAAACATAAAAAGACTACAAACTCATGAATGATTTTTTCATTCTGGAATTTGAAATTATTTTTCCAATTATTATTACTTTTTCCTCTTTCATAGTTACAGTCCATACTGTACATTCTACACATATTATACTATACTATACAAACTTTATATAATACAGTCCATACAGACATACATAGAAATTAAGAAAGTAGATAATGCCTCATTATATTGATTTTACTTTGAAAAATATTTTTCTTTATTTTGGGGTCAAGAAACTTGCAATCCACCGAGAACTACTAAGGAAAATAGAAAACAATATGGCAGAAACTAGGTATCAACCAACATTTCACACTATAAACTAAAATAATGTCAAAATGGGTATAAGATTTAGACATAAATAGTGAGGTTGTAAGCAAAGTAGGGGGAAGAAGGAATAGTTTACCTTTCAGGTCCATGGATTAGGGGAGAATTATGACCAAACAAGAGATAGAGAGCATTTTAGGATATTAAATGGATGATTTTGGTTACATTAAATTTAAGAATATTAAAAAGCAATGCAACCTGATACACATAGGGAAATGAAAGGGGGGAGATAAATTCATTCATGTAATTTAGAAAAAACTTATGTGGAAATTTTTTAATACATGGAATTGGTATATATAAAATATATAAAATTTAAAAAGGTAATGCAACCAGAATTAGAAGAAAAATGGAAAATTAAGGGAACACAATATGTCTTTGATAAAGGCCTCCTTCCTCACATATATAGAGTCCTGAGTGAAATTTATAAGAATACAAAGTAATTTCCAATCAATAAATAGCCAAAGGATATGAACTAGTAGTTTTTTGATAAAGAAATCCATTATTTAAAGTTGTATGAAATAATGCTCCAAATTATTATTCATTAGAGAAATGCAGATTAAAATTACTCTAAGGTACTTCTCCTTACACTTATCAGATTGGTAATATGATAGAAAAGGAAAATGTTAAATGTTGGAGGGCATGTGGAAAAAATGGGACATGAATGCACTGTTGTGAAGATGTGAACTGATCTAATCATTCTGGAGAGCAATTTGGAACCCTGCCCAATGGGCTATAAAACTGTGCATATCCTTTGATACCAGGACTAAATCTGTATCCTAAAGAGATTTTTTAAAAAGAGGGGTGTGTTGGTTCAAACCCGGCCTCAGCCACTTCCCAGCTGTGTGACCCTGGGCAAGTCACTTGACCCCCATTGCCCACCCTTACCAATCTTCCACCTATGAGACAATACACCGAAGTACAAGGGTTAAAAAAAATATTTTAAAAAAAGAGGGGTGTGTGTGTGGGTGGGTGGAATAATCTATTCATACAAAAATATTTTAGCAACTCTTTTTGTGTTTGCGCAGGTTTGGAAATTGAGGTGATGCCCATCAAATGGGTAATGGCTGAATAAAAAAAAAAAACTGTGGCATCTCTTTGTAATTGAATACTATTCTACTATAAGAAATGATGAGCAGGAAACATCCAGGTGTCAATGGATGGAAAGGTAGGCCTGGATTTGGAAGATTTGGGTTCAAATTTGGTTTCTGTCACTTTCTAGCTGGTAAGTCACTTAATGCTACTTGCCTAGTCCTTGCCCTTTTGTCTTAGAGTTATTACTAAGACAAAAAGCAAGAGTTTAAATAAAAGAAAGGGAAACAATAAGCATGAGGATTTCAGAAAAACTTGGAAAGATTTACATGAATTGATGAAAAGTAAAATTAGCAGAGCGAGAATGCAATACAGCAATTATACACAGTCATAGCAATGTTTTATGTTGATCTATTGTCAATAATTTAGTTATTGTCAGAAATACATTGATACAAGACAATTCAAAAGGACTCAAGATAAAAAATACTATCCACTTCCAAAGAAAGAACTGATGGAGTATGAATGTAGGTGTATCATTTTTTCAAATCACTTTTTCACTTTATTTTCTTTATGCTTTTTAAGTTTTTTTTCTATAACAATGAATATAGAAGTATGTTTTGTATGCTAACACATGTATAAGCAATATGAAATTGCTTTCTGTCTAAGGAAGGAGAGAATTTGCACTCAAAATGTTAGAAAATGAATGCCAAAAATTGTTTTTACATGTAATTGGGAAAAAATTAAAGTGTTATTGAAAAAGTGAAAGAAAATATTTTTTCTTCATACTTAGATCTAAACAGAAGAAGTAGAATATGAGAGCCATTGCTGGTAGCTTCATAAATCCAATATCTCGCTGTTTCTTACCTAACAAACTAGTGAAGAGTCCACTTTGATCTTCCCTCTTTACCCAACTTTGAAGTCATTAATTAGCGAAAGTGGGAAAGAGAATAATGAATTAATGAAACTCTTTAATTTTCTTGTATATATTACTGATATACTTTAAAGAGACAGAGCTAGATTTCAGTACTCCACCATGTATCCAGTCTCATCTCAGAAGCTTGGTACCTGTGTCACTATGAGCCTCAATTTTCTCATCTGCAAAATAGGACAGTCATAACTAGTTCACAAAATTGTTGTTAGGCTTAAATGATGTAAATGCATGCAAAGCATGATGTTAGCAATTAAAAAACCTACTTGTGTGTCAACTATTATTAATTTGTTTGATCAGACATAAACAATCATTTGCCTATATAACGTGGTCCTACATAGGACCACGTTAGCAATGAGGAAAGTGAATTTCATTCATTTTCTTATCTTTATATCACCACACAAAAAAGCATGTAAGTAAAATGTTGATATGAGATTCTAAATCCTTTTTAGTCACTAAATTATTGTACTCAGGTACCACACGTACATTCCGATTCAATATACATTTCTCAAGTGCCTACATAGTGGAAGAAATTCTACTAAGGACATAGATTCAAAGGCAAAAACAAAAGTGATACAGTCCTCAAAAAGCTTGCATTCTATGGGATGATAAAGAAATACATAAATAAATAGATACAAAATATGTATTAAATAAATACAAAGTGGCTTGGGAATAGAAAGCAATGACAAATGAAAGGTTAATACAAAGTCTCACTGGAATCAGGAAGACCTGAACTCAAATCTAGCCTCACACCCTTTCGAGCTGTTTGGCCTTGAGTATATTATTTAACTTCTGTTTACCTCAGTTTTTTCACATATAAAATGGTAATAGAAGAATACCTACCTCCTAGGAATATTTTGAGAATCATTTGAGCTATTTTTAAAGAGTGTAGCAGAGTGTTCTGGCAATAGTAGGTGCTATATAAATGTTAGCTTTTGCTGTTGTTATTTAAAAGGGAGAGAGAAATTTTACGAAGTATTATGCCTTCCTCATCCTCAGTTTGGAAGAAAACTAAAATTCAAGGGGAAAATCAAATGTTTTACCTTAACCCCTCCCCCCCTTCCTGAGGAAGAAAATACTAAAATCGAGCCCGTACAGCATGTCTTGTAGAAACCACAAGGGCATAATCCTGGATCAGAAGAATTTTCAGTTTCAGCTATGTGACCTGGCTTTCAGCATTAAAATTCTATTCATAAAAAAATCAGGGAGAAAGGATTTTCTCTCTCTCTCTCTCTCTCTCTCTCTCTCTCTCTCTCTCTCTCTCTCTCTCACACACACACACACACACACACATACACACACACACACACACACACACACACGCAGACTTTATTTATAAAAAGTATGATTGTATCCAAAATGAATTACCATTGCCTGACGTTTTCCTATTCAGCAAACTCTTTCTATCATTTTTCATTGCCTGTTCAATGACTTTGCCTATAAAAATTTTAAAGTTATGTTTAAACTAGGTACAAATACCAGAGCTAGATTCTTAAGTAGGATTTAAGGCAGCTATTGATAGTATAATAATATGCAGTAATAAAAAATATGGTTCTTACTACAGCATAACCATTTGAGTAGCATTTCATATCCTAGAAGTACTTCTTTTAAGGGAACATCTCAACTTTCACAGATTTTTAAAATTATTTTTTAAAATATAATTTAAGAAAGTCTGTCACCATTACATTACTATTTCTGATTCCTGCAGTTCATCTATAGTCTTTCTTTTTCTGGCCATATATAAGAGCACACATTTTAAAGTTAGAACAGATGTCATGTAGTGCAAACCCCACATTTTGTAGATGATGAAGCTCAGGCCCAGAATAATTTCTCAAAAGCAATACAATACTAAATGGCAGGACGTGTATATGAACCCATGTCCTATGGTTCTATATATGAGCAATCTTTCCACTGTAGGAAAATGCATTTTATCCTACTTCTTTTGCACCAGTAATATTTTGACCTACCAAAAGACTTTCCTGTGAGTCCCTTATAATTCTGAATCTTCTAAAGTCATGGCATTTCATTAGCTTCATGAATCTTCCCTGGAATATTGATATTAAAGTAATGGCTTTTTGTAGCAACAAGTAGCTTAGGATCATTGAAAAGTCACAGATCATTTCTCAAATGCTCCAAAGCCCAACCTCTGTTTTTTACTCAACTGTGGACCAGTTTCTCATCCATCTATAGGACCTGTCCATGTTAAATAAGTAGGTAAGTTAGGAAAATAGGTAAGATGATTGGTAGACAGATAGATGACTATAGAATACTCCTACTTATATCATTGGCTGTCATAATCCTGATCATATGACTTTTTTCATTCATGGTGTTTTGTCTACCACAAATGGAGATATCAATTTGAATAATGGCTTTCACTGAGGGGAGTCATTGTCATATTCTAAGACTTGATACAATTCATACAGTGAATAATCAGTGAATGAGAGTATTTGGATAATCTTGACATTCATGCTTAGTTTGGAGTCTAAAGGCTGAGGCAAAAAAAAAGAGTATGGGGGAAAATGACTTTTTTTATTTGAAAAATTCTATTTAATTGTTTTAGAATATTTTTCCATGGTTACATGATTCATGTTCTTTCCCTCCCCTCCTACCACTCCCTTCCCATTGCTAATGAGCAGTTCCAGTGGGTTTTTTACATGTGTCATTGATCAAGACCTATTTCCATATTATTAATATTTGCATTAGGGTGCTTGTTTGGCATCTACATCCCCAATCATATCCTATCAGCCCATGTGATCAAGCACTTGTTTTTCTTCCATGTTTCTGCTCTCATAGTTCTTTCTCTGGATGGGGATAGTGTTCTTTCTCATAAGTCCCTCATAATTGTCCTGGATTATTGCATTGCTGCTAATAAAAAAGTTCATTATATTCAACTGTGCCATCGTTTATCCATCTCTGTGTATAATATTCTCCTGGTTCTGCTCCTTTCACTCTGCATCAATTGGAGGTCGTTCCAGTTCACATGAAATTCATCCAGTTCATTATTCATCTGAGCACAATAGTATTCCATCACCAACAGATACCACAATTTGTTCAGTCATTCACCAATTGAAGGACATCCCCTCAAAAAATGACTATTCTAAACATGTAAAATCTAATAATGCAACTAGTGGCTTACAGAAGCTTTGAAAATCCATCTCTCATTCTCTTTACAATGTTTTTTTGATAGTAAGACAGTAAGTGTGCCATAAATCTAGTCTAGTCATTTAAGATTCAAGCACATTAATTTGGTGAAGGGAAGGTTGCAATACAGTGGAGGATAAAACCATTATTTAAAAACTGTGTAAAAAGAACTATATCTATAAGTAACAGTCAGAGATAAATAAAGCTACAGGACAATGATGGTTGACCACAAAACAGAATATAGTTACCTTAAGATAAAAATAACATATTGATCATGGTCCTTAATGTTATAGCAAAAGTCTGTGGACAGTTAGTTTAGGTTGAAGGATAATGTCATAGAAAGTAGATGAAATGCTGACAAGTACAACATAAGGAAGGAGAAATTTCCTCTAAAGGTGTTAGGAAGTTATTTCACTAGAACTCTACCTCAATTGCCATTGTTTCTTTGCTCTATCTATCCTTTTGGGTCCCTGGGGTCATGGCTATTGCCAAGGGCTGGAGTGTCTAGGACTGTCCTGAGTTTATTGCCTGTTTTGAATTGCCTGTTTCTACCTCTTTACCTGTCATAGTTTCAATATCAGTGTTCAGTGGTAGTTCATTAGGTAAATTCTACTTGGAACCAACAATCACCTTGGGAATCCCTGTTTATGTGCTTTAGTTGAAGCTCCATAGAGTCACATGATTCTGAATTTTCCTTTTGTCTACTCAGAAGTACTTTCCTATTTAAAATGTCTATCTTGCATTACTGGGCAACTTGATCCTGAATTAGGAAATACAATTATTCATAATCATCAGAAACATTAGATAATATTTATGTAAATGCAGAAAAAGGCATAACATTTGTTTGCGTTTCACACATAATGGGAAAAGCTAGAAGAGAAAAGGCATATTCAGAATGCCTAGACTTTGACAAAAAAAAAAAAATGACTGTCACCCAGCCCAGATTTCTCTAGTGTATTAAGAAGTTGATCTCGCAGCTCAAGGTGGATCATTAATTTTTGTTGTCTTAAACATTAACTATTTTGATTGTTTTCCAACATTCTTAAGGATTATATTATTAAGTGTTATTATTTTTTGTGTGTAGTCATCACTAAAAAGATCAATATATAATGGTATGAAATAGACTGTCTAGTCCACACACAGGACAATAGGATGATTCTGAAAACTGAAAATTCAAAGTACCAAACAATCTATAGAAAGTCTATATGCTCTTATGTATGATGTTCCTAGTCAAAATTCTTGGTTTTCTAATAAGTCAAAAGCAAGGATTTAGAAAACACTTTGGAAATTCTTTTTTGGCTTGAAATGGAATTGCTCTCCAAAGTTGGACATAAAGTAAGTGTTTAGATCAAATACAAGCTACAATATAATTGTTCAATTACTGATACCTGTAGAAAAGTCCTGTAGACCTGCTGAAAAATAGCTATAAACTGAGAAATGGAAAACTTACATGTGGAAAATGGAGAAGGGAACTGGGATGATTGAATTTAATTCAAACAAATATTTTCAGTCCACTGCATTTGTTAATTTCAGTACATTAAGACTGTCTTCCTAATTTTTGAGTGATTATTACTATTTTACTATATTTTACTATTTACTAAAAATAGTAAATTATTTACAATTTTCCAAATTCTTTTATTTTTAAAAAAATATTATTTATTAAGCAGCACTGAAAATTATTAAATGTTATTTTCCTGTTGATATTAAATATATTAGTGAAAATGTGTGCAAACCGTAAAAAAGTCTAGTTGACCCACTATCTTTAATCAGAAAGTTGCTTTATAAATAAAATTGCCATATATTAGATTAGTATCTGAAAAAAATAAGTATTTGATCCATTTTTACCATGGAAATGAAGTAAAATAATAAAGTAAAATACCCCTGGAAAAAGTGACTGACATCATTTTGGACTGGTGATGTTAAAGGTTCTATATACTATCAACATCAGCATCAGTTTCATCATCATCATAAACACATGATGCTCCATTACCCCTAAAGAATTTCTCAAAGTAACAATAGATAAGGAAGATAAAAAAATTACGTAGCCCATAAGGATAATGTATAGAATGTTACAGCTAATGTACTAACTGAATCTAATCTCAACTGAACCTATAATAACTGACTATTGTAAAATATTTTTGCTTGTGGAAAGGTGCTTAAGAATTTAAAAAGTCAGGTTTTTGATTCATAGTTAGGGTCAGTGTGGAAAACATCTATCTATCTATCTA
Organism: Gracilinanus agilis; assembly: GCF_016433145.1. Taxonomy (NCBI): domain Eukaryota; kingdom Metazoa; phylum Chordata; class Mammalia; order Didelphimorphia; family Didelphidae; genus Gracilinanus; species Gracilinanus agilis. The sequence continues at coordinate 368,997,820 of NC_058130.1, forward strand.
TCTATCTATCTATCTATCTATCTATCTATCTATCTATCTATCCATCTATCTATCTATCTATCTACCCACCCACCTGTTGGTCTGTCTTCAAAACTGGATAAGCAGTTTTGCAATTGCTTTGCAAAGTCTTAAGTACTATAACCTGTTCATTAATGATCAAATCTTTCTCTTCATTGTCCATAAATACATCATCATTTTAATACCCCCCAGAGTACTTCGTTTCTCTTACAATAAGCTCAATTTCTTTGATTTTAAAATAGACAATCTCTTACCTTCTGCCACAGTTATACCAACACTATAAGAAAGTCCAATATTTTCTTTTAGGGCTGCCAGTGTTACAGATTAACTGGATAATCTCTAAATTATACTTTTCTAGTTAATCAGAAATACATAGAAATAAAATTACACATATATCCACATAGACAAATAGAAGAACATGCAAACATGGAAGCAGAACTAATCTGACTTAAAGAATCTGAGGGATTGATTTGCATGAAAACTATTGTAAAAGTCACAGAGAACAATGTTTCTTTATTCTCAGTGCTTGTAATACTTGGCAGCCATGAAATGAAGCTCCATAATCTTCTCAGTGAAAGGATTTGCTTTTGTAAATGCAGCTTTCCATCCCCACCCCCTACAACCACCCAAGAATAGAGAGAATGGCAATGGTCAAAGGACACATGTCGATATATGAAAGTGGAAGTGGTCAGTACTCACACTGGCCATTAACTCAGTGGGTCATTGAGAGTGCTATAAGCAATCAAGAAATCAAGTATGATATTCAACCAAATATAGTCTTTTAAATTACTACTTTTAAAATCATTAAAATTAAATTATGAGGACAGGGTGTTAAAGAGAGCAATTAATACTCCACAGGGAAAGGAAATAGCCAATCAATCGATGGACAGATTATATATTTTCAGTGTAATAAATGCCATTTTTTAAATTTTGTGATTTTGTTAATTCAATCTTTTTAAAGGTAGTCTAATAAAAATTGTTTTTCATTACTCATTGCAGATATTTGTATTGCATTCTGGAAAATCCACATAAAAATTTTAAGGCATCCTTTTGTACTGAAGAAGTCTTATTTTTTTTCTTTTATTGGGTATTTATAGTAAAAGAAATTGCATATATTTGTGGTATTGAAATATAAAATATGTTGGTATTATGTAATACTATTCATGTATTTTCTGTATTTCTGAGTTTCTAAATTTTTTCTATGTCATCTGCTGGCCTTTGCATGTCATCTGAGGCTTCCACAAACCTCCCCAAAAATTTTCACTTAATCTCTTATGCTGACCCACAATATATCAAAACTTTGATGAGGAAAGCTGCAATGTGGAATGGATGCCTGTACATCAAAGTACGAAAATAACAATCTATTTTCACATAATAAATCATTTATTTTACATGAAAAGAATAAGTTTACAAATAGTATAGATTGATTAAGGACACACAGCTACTGAGTGAGGCAGCCAAGGTCTCAAGCTAAGGATTCTGAACATAAGTTTAGTAATCTTTTAAATCATATTACATTAGCTAAAGACTGAAAACATTTTGACTTTTAACTAAATGTTATCAATCACGTTGTCAGAAAATGATTTTTCTCCAGAGAAGACAAAACAACAACAACAACAACAACAACAACAATGTAACTCAGGTAAGAATTATTGTCAAGTTACTTCCAAAGGTAATTTAATTAATGATGAGAACAGCAAAATCTTTTCAGAGGTGAGGTAAACTTCAACAGGAAGGGGGTTAAGAAGTTAAACCAATGTAACAATAATGCATCAGTGAAAGGCATGTTCTTTTTTCACGGGTATTGTTTAAACTAGAAAACCTGTCACTGGAAAGAATGGATGTTCTTTGACTCATGGGTGGCAATGTATAGCAAAAGCTTATCCTGACTTCTTAGCCTAAAGGTTGGGGCCTTCTGACAACTTCCCTACAGCCTTTTGGCATGTTTCAGTTATACATGCCATTGGGATTATCATCATGCAGCAATTACACACTCTCTTCTATGTAGATACCTGATTTTTAAGTCAACTAACCTGTAATTTTAACTGTCTTCTCTTGCTGTCTTTAATCTTTGTTAAGAAGGAAATTCACAGTAATAAAGCATTTTAAAAGGATTTTGGACCACATTTTTAATATCTATTTAGGTTATGAGAAGATATGAACATTTTCATGATTGTAGGGATGGAAAATAAAACACAGACAGCTAAAGCCTTTTATGAGGTCCTTTATTATTTTCATAACAACCTAAAATGAAGTAACCAATATAGAAAGAAAATGAAGATACATGTATAACCCAGTGGAACGGCTTGTTGGATTTGGAAGAGGGGGGAGGAAAGACCGGGGAGGAGGATGGCAGAGGTGGGAGGAGATGGATCATGAAGCATGTAACCATGGAAAAATATTCTAAATTTAAAAAGGAAAAAAAAAGAAAAAAAATGAATCACTTAACTTATGTGGTAAACCAAGACCATGCAGATGAAGAAGCTTAAATGAGTTCAGTAGAAAAATGAAACTGATACTGTAGCTACATAAAAGCAGAACAAAGAGAAAACTGCAAACATTCAACCAGTTGTATCATCTCCAGATGGCTTACCAGTTAAAATGTTTGGGGAGGATTATATTTTTTCCCTTAATAAGTTAACTTAATCGAAAACTGCTTAATGTTGTATATACACATCTTCAGTATGTAAATAAATAAATAATGTATCTGGAAATATTTTCCCAAATATCCATATTTAAAAATCATAAAAAAGAATACAAATTCCCATTTATTTCCAAATTATATCCTCATTGGTGATAAAATGTAAAAGAAAATTGTTTGCTTTCAAAATAGAAAAGAGTGGGGGTTCCGGGTTAAGATGGCGGCAGAGTAAGAAGCAGCTCTTAACCTCTCCTGACCGAAACACACAAACCTCCTCAAGGGGACATAAAAACAAGTCCAGATGAAAGGAGGAACCCCCACAACAGGGCACAGCGTGGAAGGTACGTGGAATCGAGGCATTTCCATGCTATAAAAGGGTGAAACAGCCCTCACAAAAAGGTGGGCTGAGAAACCACCCCCCCACCCCCTCTACACACAACACCTGTAGCTCCGAAGCCAGCTAAAAAGAAATAGAGCAAGTTTGGGGCACCCATCGAGTCATTGGCAGCTCCGGGGCCTGTTCCTGAGAGCAGCAAGACTTAGGACCCCATTAAGCCAAAAAACGCAGGCGAAATCTGAGCGCGGGGGCAGAATGCAGGGCTCACAGCACAGGCTGAGCAGAGCGCAGACACTGTGGAGGCGTGGGTGGAGGCAGACACAGGCAGGAACTAAAGCCTAAGTGGGGAACAAGTGTGGACGGGTATACGACTGTGGAAGCAGCGCCCTGAGACTTGTAAAGAAACCTCCGGCAGAGGATCAAGCAAGGGGGTCTACCAGGGGGCTTGACCTTGGAAAAAAACCAGAACTCAGACCTCAGAAGCCAATAGATCACGGACAGACACTGAGCACGAGGATAAATCTGAGAAGCTGCTGGGGTAATGATGGCTACTCAGTCTCAGGAAGTTCAGAAGAGAAAGAATAACAACAAGAAAAAGAAGTCTTTAACACTCGACAGCTTTTACACAGAGAAAATCCAGACAACCGAGCAAACAGAGGAGGAGAACAAACAAGGATCCGGACCCTCCTCAAATAAGGAAAACTCCTCACAAGCTATGGAAGAGTTCAAAACTGAGATTTTGAGGAAAATGGAAGAGATCTGGCAAGAAAATAACTGTTTAAAAGGTAGAATCATGCAATTGGAAAGTGAGGCTCAGAAACCAAATGAACTGATAAGCAAATTGAAGTCCAGAAATGACCAGATTGAAAAGGAATACCAGAAGCTTATAGTCAAAAACCAGAAGATTATGGCTGAAAACCAGAAGATTATGGCCGAAAACCGAAAGATTATAGCCAAAAATCAATCCCTAAAGGCTAGAATTGAGCAAGTAGAAACTAATGATCTCTCAAGACAACAAGAACAAATAAAACAAAGCCAAAAGACTGAAAAAATAGAAGGAAACATGAAATATCTCAATGAGAGAGTGACAGACAAAGAAAACCAGTCTAGAAGAAACAATTTGAGAATAATCGGTCTTCCAGAAAAAACAGAAATTAATAGAAACCTGGACTCCATACTAACAGAAATAATTCAGTAAAATTGCCCTGAAGTCCTACAAGAGGGCAACATAGACATTGAAAGGATCCATAGAACACCTGCGACATTCGATCAAGAAAGGAAAACACCAAGAAATATCATTGCAAAATTCAAGAGTTTCCAAGTAAAAGAAAAAATCTTACAAGAAGCCAGAAAGAAACAATTCAAATATCAAGGAGCACCAATCAGGATCACACAGGATCTGGCAGCCTCCACGCTAAAAGTCCTCAAGGCTTGGAATACGATATTCAGAAAGGAAAGAGAGCTGGGCCTGCAACCACGGATCAACTACCCATCAAAATTGACTATATATTTCCAGGGGAAAGTATGGGCATTCAACAAAATTGAAGAATTCCAGGTATTTGCACAGAAAAGACCAGGGCTAAATGGAAAGTTTGATATCCAACCACAAAAATCGAGAGAAACCTGAAAAGGTAAATAAGATACAGAGGGGAAAGAAAGAAAACTTATAATTTTTAAATTTGCCTTTTTAAGGGCCTCAGTGAGATCTAATTATATGTATTCCTATGTAGAGAAACGTTATGTTTAATTCTCTGTACTGAACTCTATTCACTATTATAATATTCACTATTATAGTAATCAGAAGAATAATTAGCAGGGTGAGGGTGGAACACTAAATAATCTAAGATGGCATGGGGGTTGGGAATGAGGGGGTGAATAGCAGGGGACACCAAGAGAAACTTGAGTGAATAAGAAAATAGAATATTCTATTACACACAAAGAGGGCATGGGAGGGAG
>NC_058130.1:369007770-369039805 GCF_016433145.1 Gracilinanus agilis
TGTGAACTGATCCAGCCATTCTGGCTGGCAATTTGGAATCATGCTCAAAGGGCTATAAAAGAATGCCTGCCCTTTGATCCAGCCATACCATTGCTGGGTTTGTACCCCAAAGAGATCATAGATAAACAGACTTGTACAAAAATATTCATAGCTGCGCTTTTTGTGGTGGCAACAAATTGGAAAAGGAGGGAATGTCCTTCAATTGGGGAATGGCTGAACAAACTGTGGTATATGTGGGTGATGGAATACTATTGTGCTAAAAGGAATAATAAACTGGAGAAGTTCCAGGCGAACTGGAGAGACCTCCGGGAACTGATGCAGAGCGAAAGGAGCAGAGCCAGAAGAATTCTATACACAGAGACTGATATACTGTGTTAAAATTGAATGTAATGGACCTCTGTACCAGCAGCAATACAATGACCCAGGACAATTCTGAGGGATTTATGGTAAAGAAAGCTACCCACATTCAGAGGAAGGACTGCAGGAGAGGAAACATATAAGAAAAACAACTGCTTGAACGCATGTGTCGGGGTGGACATGATTGAGGGTGTGGACTTGAAACTACCACACCAATGCAACTACCAACAATTTGGAAATTGGTCTTGATCAAGGACACATGACAAAACTAGTGGAAATGCGCATCGGCCATGGGTGGAGGGGGTGCAGGAGGGGGGGTTGAAGGGGAAAGGTGGAGCATGAATCATGTAACCATGTTAAAAATGAATATTAATAAATGTTAAAAAAAATAGAAAAGAGTGCTTTCAGAATTCTTTGATATCCTTGTTTATATCTGTTTAAGTGTAGCATGAATAGTAAAATAAAAACAAAAGAGTTTTCATAATTTTCCCAATAGCATAGGCCTATTCACCAGGTATAGGTAATGAGACAACAGTATTTTATGTTTGAATAGTGATGCCATGTGGAAGAGCATAGTACAGTGGGAAAGATGCTAGATTGGGAGTGAGAAGATTTTTCAAATTCACCTGTTTGACATTGGGATTTAACTTCTCTGGGCCTCACTTTCCTTATTTTCAAAATGAAGGATTATGCTAGATAGAATTTATGGTCCCTAAATGAAAAATCCATGACCCTGTGATTTTTTTTTCAGTGTGGAATTATCTTAATGTGGAAACTCCTTCCATTGTTATGCATTGGTAACTCAGTAACTTAATCTTAGAGTGTTGTGTGTCATTGAGAAATTAAGTGACTTGCCCAATCTCTCACAACCATTTTGGGTCATAGCATTTGAATTTAGGTGTTCCATACTCCAAGGATGACCTTTCAAAGCACAAAATAAAAGAACAATTTATGTTACTATATTAAAATAAATAAGATCATTATATCTCCTCCAAACCATACAGAATATTCCATGAATCTACATTAGTCAAACTTTGAAGTGAAATCACTCCTTTTAGCAGAATATTTCACAATGTAGGAGATTCTACTGTAGAAATATAATACTTAAGTCAATAGGATCAGCATCAAATCTAATTACATACAGTATTATCTATAATCAAAATGCTTCTATAATGGCATAATCTAATGAATGTTCTTTGCTAAGGTTAGCAGGAAAGTGAATCATGAGTAAGAGAAGGGGAGGGAAGATTCTGTGCCCTATTTCAGTCAGCAGCAAGTATTGTTCCTTTTTTTTCCTGTAAAAAATTGCAAAGTAAAATTTTATGCTTTCAATCTCCAGGCAGCACTAGATTATTAAAATAACTCATTTCACCAGACCACTCATGAGGTAAAGTTGAATATTTTGGCAAAAAAAAACGAGAATGCTAAAATTATTTTTTTTCTTCTAAGAAATTAAATGGGAACTCACAGATGGGATCAGTAGACAGAACAAGTATAGATCTGCATGGTATTATACTTACTCTTAAATCCAATCCCTTCATTTAAAAGTTTATGTAATGGGTTGTAATACCCAATGGAGAGGCTTTGAGAATACACAGCTATCCCCTACTTCATTTCTGTCTGAACTGCAGAGAAGACAGAGTATACAGGAGGAGAGGGTTGTCAACATTGTTAAATGCTGCAGTTTTAAAACAATGAGGACTGAGAAAAGGTGAACAGATTTAAATTCCTTTGTGTGGAAATATGAGGCAGTAACTGGTTTCTAGCCATGGTACCTCTGGCAAAGATTAGTGCTGTATAATGACGAAGGGTTCTAATCGGCTACAAAGACAGAACCTATACCCCATGACCTGCTGAGATGGAACTTATTGGATCACAAAGAAGAGAAAACTGTCCACCTCTCAGTCTTTTTCCTTTGAGACTCTGAGTTAGAGGATGACTGTGAGCTGCCTCCCCCAAGATCCTGGCAGGATAAGGCTTACCAGCTTTGTCTTTTACATGGTAAAGGCATTTAAGCTCACATGCTACCTTAGTTTCTTTGTTTATCTTCTTTTTTTATCTAATGAAAATTTTTTTTATTTAAGATGAAGTAGCCAAGTGCCTTGTTGGATTTGGAAGATCCATAGGTCCCACCAGAAGAAGTAGCAGTGACTACTTCAGTGTATATGGCTGACAATAGTGCAGATAGGGTAATAGTCATCCAAGGGAAATAGCAGCTTCAAGGAGTGTCATCCTTGCAATAGAGAGGAATGAGGTATGAAATAACAGATATGGATTCTGGGAGTCTAGCTGGGAAGGCTGTCTAGCAGAAAGATACACTTAAGGAGAATTTTACTAATAAAAGTAAAACAAGAATTTTGAGGAACAGATATGGGAGATACCTCTTTGCCACAAGTATTCCATAATGTTATTGTATTTTAAATTAGTGTTCAGGGTCCTCATAGAGTTTTGTGTATTTGTGAGAGAGCATATTTTATTTGGCAGAGAAGGATGTTTTGGTACCAAATATTCCTTCCGTACTTACTAATAAGCACTTATTATAAAAGCTAACTAGTTGTTTCCGAAATGATTATTAAAAGGGAGCACGATAGTGGAACGTAAAAACAACAGTTCTAAAAACCCACATCCCCTCAAAGTTATCCTAAAACCTGATGAGAAGAGTAGCAACTGTTCCTCTGGAGACCTGAACTGGCAATGCAAATGAGAATTGAGGGAGTGGTACCAGAGGGATATAGCATTTATATACATATATATTATATATTCCTTATAAAATGCAGATTAGAGTGATGGAGAGTGTTAGCCTTAATTCAGGGCAAATTACTTAATCTCTCAATGTCACACACAACTCTCTAAGACAATTGTTTACCTGCATTGGTTGGAGGAGTTTCCACACTGGTTCCCCCAAAGCAGTCCTTTGATCTACTTCTACACCCTTCCACAAAATCCATACTAAGTAACTCAGTAAAACAAAATGATTTGAAATTTTCAAAGTGAATTAATAAATTGACTATATGTAGTGACAAATGAATACTTCATTGAAAAAGAAGCCTGATAACATGATATATAGTTCAAAAATTTAAAAAAAAGTTTGGTTCTGAAACTGCTTCTTTCATAGGCAAATTTTTGAGTGGGGTATATGCTATTTTAAGAATAATTAATATTATATTATGCAAAATAGTTTTTGGTGGCCATGCCAGGTTGGAAAGTAAAATAATTCCCTAACTCATTTGAGAATTAGAAACTCAAGAGATCTATCTTTTGGGGAACTAGACCAAAAGTACTAATGACCCAGTTAGATTCATACATAAAATTGCATGAGAATAATTACTGAATTGTTCAGGTAGACAGAAAGTGGACATATCTGTCTGCTCACAAAGGCATTTTAATAAAAGAACTTCTTGAAACATATTGATCAGTTCAGACTAATACCTGATATTTTTATTACACTCAATATTTCTTTTAATATATTATCTTTAATTGAATTTATTTTTAATACATCCTTTTTCACTCCTCGAACTAGAGCCAAACCTGGTAACAAATTTTTTTAAAGAAATAAGACCAATGATTTAGCAAAACTAACCAATACATGAATTGTCATCTTTTCCAAACACGTTCACAATATTTATTACATTTGTTATGCAATTATAAAGTGTAAAATATCTTAATTATATCAGTAGTTTTTCTTTACATAAAATTAAAAAAAATTGGAGAAATTGTATGTCTGCTACCTTTCTGCTTCTATAGAAGAGAGCTGTGCAATACACTGGATTCTCTTACAGAAAAATTAGTCAAATCAATATAATAAAATAAAATTTTTATCATTTGTAAAACATCCAAATATCAACCATGTACATGTAGACAAAATGAAGTGGAAGATTAAGGCAATTTTCTGGGCAATTCAAGCAAAAACACATTGGGCCTGAAAAACCTTAATAATTGGCTCCAATATTTTGAAGTTAGATTTTGTTTTAATTTGAATTAGCTCGATAATTGCCTAACCTTGTTCAAATGCATCTTCAACTAGATCTACCCGAGGCTAAAATGCCTGTTATTTTCTGTGGAAAAAATCAGTCAGAACAAATGTTTGGTGTGACTTACACCAAACAATTTGAAATTATTTGCTGAGATAGATGACTATGATTATAAATGAAATACATTAATTCAGAGAAGTAGCTTGTCTTGATGGATTAAAATCTACCTTCAGAGTCTAGAACTGAGTTCAAGTCTTACCTCTGATACACACTGGCTGTGTTACTCAGGACAAGTCATTTGATTGACTTGATTTCATATTTTCCTGATTCTATAACATATTCGCAAATTGTATATTGTTCTCTCTCTCCCTCCAATCCCTCTCTCTTTCCCTTTCCTTCCTCATCCCTCTTCTTTTCTTTTCTTTCTCCTTCTCCTTCTCTGTCTCTGTTTCTGTCTCTGTCTGTCTTTATGTTTTTCTGTCTCTCTTCATCTCTCATATGTAACATACATAATCATATATATGTATGTATATACAAATCATATTCATATATGCAGAATATAATTATTCTCATGTCCTATGGAATATTCAAAGAGTGCTGACATCTAATATTAGAACCCACTCAACTTATCTATTAGAAATTCACTCAAGGTCTCAAGTTAGAGAAATGTATCTAAGACAAACAAGTTTCATTTGACAAGCTATTTGTGTGTCTACTGAAGCTTCCATGAGGGATCAATTTCAAAAGAAAATCCTAAGCAGATAGCGCTGCATTTTCCTAAATGGAACAAAAGATTTTTATCATTCAAATACTGTGATAAAGCTAGATCTTTGAAGGGAAAACTAACTTCCAAAATGATCCTTCAATGGAAAGTGATTCAAAGATACAGAAGAAAATATATTTAACTCAAAACCATTCCATGCATTTCCTATCAAGTGAGGATTGGCCATAGGAAGACAAATACTTTTCAAAACAAAAACATCAAACCCCCAAATATGATAAAATCAAAAAAAGGAAAATTTAAAGTCATTAAATCATAATATATCCTTTAATAAGGACATCTTTTAAAGATGTTTAAAAACCAATTATCATTAAAATCTTGATTTATGAAATATGAATGTATCATTATCTATGAAATAAATACAAGGGAAAAACATCCCCATTTGGTTGTAACTCAGTTTAAAACCAGCAAAGCTGGCAACTTTTTTAATAGCTCAGTTCATGCAGGCACATCTTAATCACTTTGACATATTTTACCTTTCCTTTTCTGTAACCTGGGTCAGAGTTTTGTTTCTATTCCTTACTATGACCGTGAATGCTAAGACTGGCACATTACTGCCATCAGAGGCTGAGCAAAAACAGAAGACCTGTCCTCTGAATTTAGTCAACAAATTGCATGACCTCAGAGTATTGTGAAACCAATGGAAACATTAATGGACTGTTTCTTATATTCTTCTAGGAGTAATTGTCAAATATATAGAGATCCATTGTTCAACGGAATTCAAACCAGGGTCCAAAATGCTGAACCAAAAAGACTATCAAACTACCCACTAATTTAATGAGCTGCTTTATCCTTGGACTGACAATAAATCTTTTAATGTGAACTATAACAATAATGACATTTAATCATATTTTCATTTATATCCAAGCTATGATTTCAGAGTGTTTCCGATCACACATACATAAAATGGTGGGTGTAACTGATTATTGCCATCACTACCAGTATAAATTGTAGGAAAAAAATTATTGAATGCACTTAATAAGCTTAAATGTATTAATACATGGCTGGCTATCCCATCTTCCTAACTCCTTGAACACTAATTAAGGTATACTCTTGTTTCATTTTTCACAAGAAAACCTACCTTGAGCAACAGCCAAAGAAAGTAGGGTACTTTTCCCACCCAGTGCTTAGAGAATAGACTGTTTATTCAGTGATTTCCCCCCATAATCTAATTATCTAAAATGTTTGAAAGGGGAAAAAATTGAAAAGATCATTTCACAACTAAAACACACAGGTAGTAGATTAACCTTAATAGGATACTTCCTATATTACAAATTTTTTCCTACTTGATAAATTTTTTTAAATATCACTTACAAAAATTGTACATTAAAAAACAAAAAGATTTTTTCTTCTGTGTTTAAGAGAGAATATTCTGGATATTTCAGATGAGAAGCAATTCATGTTAAGCTGCAAAAATGACTGTCTAGATAGATGAAAAATGTGAGCATTTGTTGTAGAACCCAAGTTTCATTGTCAGGTTCTTCCTAAATTTAAAACCCAGGTGCTGGGGGCTGTGGGGTAAACTTTAATCTAATTACATGAGCAACCAAGCATTTCCACTTTATGGGGCCTGGGGAGAGAGAAGAAACTTGGAATCCAGTTACAAGCTGATTATCTGAAACAGTCAAAAAAAAGTGACCAGTAGAGGTGCATCCTAATTGAATTGTCCACTTCATTTTGCCTATTCTGAGGTGTAAGCAATAGGGTAAATCCTGTTTTTAGCTATGCAGGATGAAAGTCTATTTGAAGTTGGAGTCTATAGCTGCCTTTTCACAGTAAATTGACCTTGCACCATGCAGCCAATGTCATAATGCTCTGCTTTATCTAGGCTGAGAGAGAGAAAATAGCAAATTGCTTCTGCATGATTAGTTCTGCCACTTCAAACGTGTTTCTTCCGAGTTGGCTTCCACACTTACTGCTAGAGATATGTGCCTCTGGGAAACACTAATCTGTCTCTGAACTTCTCCAATTTTGTAACCCTTTAATTGCCAATTTGCAAAGATTCACTTATAGGGCAAAGACGATAGTGGGTTTTGTTTTGTTTTGTTTTGTTTTGTTTTAATCAGCAAACTCATAAAAACAGGTATGGGATTGTATCAATTTCAACAACATAATTTTCTGGAAGATGTATATATATGCGTATATATACATATAAATATATTGGAATATATATCTCAATTTTCTTTTTATTATAGTAGAGCTGTTCTCATTGATGTTAAAGTAGAATTTTAGAAACTTTATAAACATATAGATGGGTGTGGGTATAAAAACATACATAGATAGATACAACTTGATATCACTAGCTGATCATAAGTGGCCCAAAAAATTCCCTCAGTTTCACAGGAAGTAGATTAAAATTTCTGAGAAATGCTTAAAGAAATATAGAAAAATACAATATGGCATAGATAATGTTGATTTGTGGTTTCTAAGGCTAAGATCTGTTTCTATTTGAGTTTGATATAATCTCTTAGGAGGTAGAGATTTTTGTGAAGCCAAGAAGAACTTGTGTCAAATTCTACCACTGACACAAACTTGCCATGTGTCCTTGGGCAATCACTTAAACTCTCCTTGCTCAGTACAACTAGACTCCTCTAATGAATTGCAAAGATACTGACCTGCATTGGTAAAATAACTTTCTGTACTTAGGAAGAAGTACCTTTTACTTGGGGATCAGAGGTCCAGTCCCCATCCTTGCATATATGTGAAATATTTTATTTTATTGATATATTTTCATTGCACAGATTTCAAATTTACTATGATATGTGACCAATATTTAAACATGTAGCACTTTAACATATAATAAAACTCATAATCTGTAATTTCAGTACAAAAAGCCTCTTATTAAACTCTCAAACCTCACTTTCATTCTTTTAGCAGGATAATCAAAGTTTTTTTTTTTTAATTATGAATATTACTCCAGGTACTCACCATTTGAAGCCACATTACTTATCAAGGAGAAACCACAGTACTTAGCACATTGGAGATTCAGGCATTTTGAAATAAGTTTTTCATACTAAAGGAGGTTGAGAGTAACCTGAAATAAGATTTGTCTTATGGTTTGACACTACTTGTGAAATAGTATTCATATCTCTCTGAATGACCGAATTGCAAATCCCAGTGATTTAACAATTTAAATGAAAAAGGCAAAAAAAAATGTATATTATTGAAAATCAAATATGTTTTAGTACTTAAAGTCCTAGAAAACCTATTTTGAAAGAAGACTCTCTAACAATGCTGAGAAAGAAAAAAAAATACATACACAGATGTATTATTATTGTTCAGAAGCAAAAGAAATGCCAGGAATTTATTTTTAACCACCATTCATAATTTAACCTCCATTAGTATAACTTTACCCAGATTTATCTAAGGTTTGGTAAGCTTCTGAAAAACTGCTAAAACATGAAACCTATCTGGGTAATGAAATTACAATAAAGGAAACCTGTTAGGATAACTAGAAAGCATAGTTTATCTTGTGTTGTATTTGTTCCTTTAGGCCCAAAAGTCAAATGAAGAAATCATCAAGTCTGTTGAAATCACATATGTGTATCACTCTAAAAGTTTCTGGTAACATGTTTTAGAGTGAGTCAACATTTTTAATGACAATTATATTGTACATTAAAAGCAGATTGTGTAGGAATATATAAAACAGTCTGAAGGACACATGAAAAAATAGAGATTAATTACTATAAAGTAAAAAGTTGGATAATAACATCATTTCCTAATTCATTCTACTTTTTGATTACTGCTGTACCCAAAGATGCTGAAAATAACAGGTTTAGATTTGGTTTTGTTTTCTTCGTGTTTAATTAGAGGGATGTAGGGAAAAGGAAAACAAAATTCAAATGACAAGAATTGTAGTAAAATGGCATTTCTGATATTTTTGACCCAAAGCAGATATATCTGTTTAAAGGTAAAGAGAGAACAGGGAATGTGTTACCTGACAAACAATTCTTCCGATCAAAAGATTCTATGAACCAGCCTGACACATAAATGGCACATGATGTCAACTTCTATTAAAGGCTTTATAAATGATGACAGCACAAAGAAACAATTGCTTTTTTTTCTCACCAAGAACTGAGTGTTTTTATTCAACATGAGGTGTTTGCTATATGTCAAGAATGCATGTTTTTCTGGGTAATGAAGAAACTTTGTGATTTATTTTAAACCTACTCAGAGAATTTACTAGAACAAATCACCACAAATAAAAGATGATTTCTTTACAGAATATCTATTTGATTTTGGCAGATTTTCCTTCACATCATATCTTAAATTAATAATAGAACTTTCCTTTATAGTGAATCACTACAAAGCCTAAATCATTTTTCAGTCATAAATGAATTCAAACTTGCTGCTACATATGTTGAAATGATTTAAACTAATTTTTACATGTGCTTTCTCCAACAGAATTAAGATGTTTTCCAGGGGAAAAACCAACACACACATGTGTCTCTTGTTTTTTCCTCATTCTACATTAGAACTAAATATTATCAGCAAATAATTCCTACTTATGTTCTGTAATAGTTATGAGCATTATAAGCATGCTACTTTAAGAAAGCAGTAGAGAAGTTCACCAATATTAACTTACTCATTAATATAAGTCAATTGAAGTGAATTGAAATCAATATATTACTTATTATTAAGAATTAATTCCAATATCTAAAACACCCTTAAATTATTCTTATTCATTATGATGAAAATATTTCTATATGACAGATCAAACTTGCTTTTTTTTTCATTTAAAAAAACTGAAGTACAAGGAAAGTCTGAATTATCTAATATCACAGAGCTCTAACTATAAACTTAAATAACACGAATTTAAAATGTAAAGTTCTCATTTTGTTGCTTAGACACCATGCCATGGTATTAGTCATATTTAAATGACTCTTCCTAAAACTATACAGTAAGGTAGGTAAGACTCAGAGGTGGGATTCAGCCTTCAGTTTGCTTAAACACCCCCGACTTGAGAAAAAAATTACCTCAAACCTATACTCAGATCACCAGAGTGATATCATTCTTTTTAGATAGTACAACCTGCAGTTCATTTTAGGTGTTATTTCCTATGGGAAGATTTTCCTACAATCTCCTTGATGTGACTACTCTTTCTTTCTTCATGTTATCTTTACCTATTTGGATACCTGCCATATTCTTGAAGTTCCATATAAGCTCCTGGAGAGAAAGGATTTATTTCCATTCTTTATTGAATTCTGAAGATCTAATATGCTGTAGGCCCTTAAATGATGTTTGTTTTAAATTGAATTAAAGAATTCCTCAAAAGAAGGAACCCTATTTTATCACTTTTTACCTTCCTTGAGACTTTATTCAGTGGTTATTTTTTTTACTTAAACATATTCACACAATGGTGGTTATTTTATTTATTAAATGTCATATGGCCTATAAACAAGCCATTGTTGATGATGAATGGATGCATGAAAGTGAGTTTATTAAGTGCTTACAATATGCCAAGCACTATGCTAAATAATGACCATATAAAAAGAAAGAAAAAAGACAGAACTTGATGTCATTCAGTTCCCACTCATTGGAGGGGATAAAACATTTTTTCTAAAAAAGTGTCCAGCTGCAGGGTGGATGGTAAGTCCTAAGTGTAGGGGAAAGTTTAGATTCTTTTGGTATACAAGCGCCAGGGAAAATGAATAGATGCCTAATCAGTTGTAAGAAAGGCAACATGGTATAGTGGTTAGCACGCTGGATGTGGGGTAAGTCTTGGATTTTGTAGTTTATTCTAGACCCATTTCTAGCTGCATGAGTATTGGAAAAATCATTTCACTTCTCTGAGACTCAGTGTATAAACTGGGAGTAATAATATTTTATTGCTTGTAATGCAGAATTACAAGGCACAAATGAAGAAATTGTAAAATATACAAAAATACTTATGAACATTAAAGAACTACACAAAGGTCAGCTGTTTTTATCAAGTCTTTAGGTGTCAATTCATCGAAGAAGCAAAAGGATATCTTGGACTTCCAATTAAGAAATTTTTTTTTAATGTGATGAAAAATAAAAATCTCAGGAGATGAATAAAAGGATTTATTGTTGTTTTGTCACTAAGTTCTCATCCATGAAATTAGATGAAGAAAGAAAGGTAGACATAAAGAGAAGAAGAAAAAATAATCAAGGAAAACTATTTTTAAAAAACACCTTACTTTAAGAGTGGCAAGGGATAGAAAATTGGGGCTAAGTGACTTGCCCACGGTCACACAGCTAGGAAATGTCTAAGACCAAATTCAAACCCACATCCTCATAATTCCCAGTCTGGTTTTCTGTATACTGTACCATCAAGTTGCGTTTCAAGGAAAGATATTTGTCAAGATAACAGATGTATTTTTCACTAAGACAAAATACATATGCTGCCCATGATCAAACTGTCCTCTTTAATCCATGAAGGAAGAGCCAGTTGTAGCCAAGTTAACACTAGTCTCAAGAGTTGGGAGAAACAGAATAATAGCCTAGGGTCTCTGCAGAGAGAATGGATTGAGAAAGGACAAAGTTTTCCCTGCACTGTGTTGAAAACAAACACATTTTTTGCTATTCTGTTTTTCCTAGGAAAGAGAATTTCTAATTCTTACTAAGGTATCACTGGTCATATATGAAGAGGTTGCAAGTAACATGTATTAAAAGAATTATTGAAACTATAATAAAAACAATACATTGCATTTTGTTATTTCTTTTTTTCAGATTTTGCAAGAACAATAAGAACTGCATGGAATAGTAGAGATAGGTTGTGGCAGAACTGTGGCAAAACACATTACACAATTACATAATCTTGATAGTATCTGATATGGACAGAAGTGGAATTTGCAAATCAAAATGTTACAGAAACTGTCTTAAAAGATATAAAGTTTTAGACTCTAAAGAAAGTATACCAATGTTAACACCAAATATTGCACTTACATAGTTTGGACTGTAGTAGATAAAAATATTGAAGATATTAAATAAAAAATAATATGCTATAACTTAAACAAATGCCTGGATTTCACTAATTATGTTAGAGAAAAGGTCCAATTGACTTATCTCCTGTAGGCACAGAATATTTGACTCTGAAATATGACTTTTTTTTAAGAAATTGAAAATGAGACTTAGGAATCTAAATGATTATAAAATTTGAGAATAGGGATCTCAAAAAATCACAAGTTCTATCACTCTGCCTTCCAGGAAGGAAGATATTTTCCCAGCTTTACAGATGAGACAACTAAAAGAGAGATGATTAAGTAACTTGTTCAAAAGCACATGACTTGTTACAAACAGAGATAGAATTTGAACTCGGGTTTTCTCATTCCCAGGTTAATGATCTTTCTGCTTTATAATAACCTATTCCTATTGCTTGGCAAATAAAATTGTTTACATATAAAATAAACTGATTTATGAGTGATCCATGATTTTTCATGCTACTCTTTAGCCTTCAAAAAATTCCCACTACATAAATATAATTAGTTTTTTAAAGAATAAAAGTTAACTTTGCTCAAAGTTGCTATTTCTCATATGCATTTATTATCAATTTATCTGTTCAAAAATTCAACTCCTTTCATACACAAATAATATTACATATAGTTTGTAAGAAAAAAGAAGACAATTTCCATTGAGATTCTGACGAAGTATATTTTGAGATGATGTTAATAATTTCTACTTTTAAGAAATATTTTTCAGTAATTATAAATATAATGGCAATCTATGAGTTATGGGAGAGCTGAAGTTCAGCAAAGAAGAAGAGTATGGCATGACCTTGGTGGCAAGAGGTGAATTTGTTCATCACTTTTGAGGAATTCATGTAGTATATGCACCTGGAACGGTGCATTATGCTTACTGAAGCATAGCTGTGGTAGAAATTAGCATTTTTGTGATGACAGAGGCCTTTTCTTTTTTAACCCAAGAGATCTCACTTCTGGTCTATTGCCTTAACTTTAAGTTTATCTTGAATAAAAGCTTAGCTCTGGGTGGACGACTTATTTGAAAGGTACATAACAATGATTAGGGAACAAATCATCACTTTAGAAAATCTGTTTCCTACTCGAAAGTGCTAAGTAGAGTCTTTATGCAAAGTAAATAACTCCAATGGTGAGGATATCCTCAATGACCTAACTCCTACTTGTGGATTGAAAATTAGGCATAAGGAGAAGGCCAATTGCCAGATAATACCATTCCTCTGCAGCTTGTGTACAAACTGAGAGGTTGAAGTGCACCCTTTCAGCACCAGGATTCATTTCCAATAGTTCCCCTCTCCTTTTAGGACTTACACCAGGGAAAGTAATATTGCTACAACCTCTTAGCATTCTTTTTCACGCTCCAGCCCTGCAGACAAGCGTATTGTGCTGTCTGGAGTGTCCTCTTCATCAACACATTCCAAGCTGCTTTGGCTCGGGAGAATCTAAGCTTGTGGCTGATGACAGACAACTCAAATCTTTT
Source organism: Gracilinanus agilis (assembly GCF_016433145.1). Taxonomy (NCBI): domain Eukaryota; kingdom Metazoa; phylum Chordata; class Mammalia; order Didelphimorphia; family Didelphidae; genus Gracilinanus; species Gracilinanus agilis. The sequence goes on from NC_058130.1 coordinate 369,021,298, forward strand.
AAGGGACTTTAAAAAAAAAGAAAAAAGAAAGAAGAGGGGGAGAAGGCAGCATGTCAGCTCACACAGTGCTGTAGGCCACTTTAGCTGACAGAGTAATACAATTCTTTAGAATGGAAGAAGTTTCAATGATAACCTTGTTGAGGGTGATAAAAGAGGACAAAGATGTCACTTTTAAATGTGTAACTTAGTACTATCAGCACTGTTAATTCCTCTGTTCATTTTAACTCTTCAAATGTGGCAGTATGAATTTCACTTCAGCACAGGACAAGTTTATCTGAAAGGACCAGTGCAATATGAAGGCAGGACTGAAAGAGGGTAAAGAGGTGGGGAATGTATTGCCTTAGGGAGAAACTCAGTAGTGTGTATTGTTTAGTCCTGACTCAGTGAAATTTAATGAGATAGGAAACATTTCTCCTCTAAGTCACTAGTCTGAACTTAAATCAACTGGCCTCCAACACCCATCCAGTGGCCTTCTTTGAAAGAGCTGAGGGTATCCACCTTGCTTATAAATAGCAGATATTCCTTTAACAACCAGTGGTTTCAATGTAAGATTAAAATAGACCCTGAGCAATGAATCTGCCACAACTGATTCTCAAATCACATAAAGAACAAGCGAAACCCAAATCGTTTTCCTTAAAATCCAGAAAATTAAAGGAAAGGTATTTTTGCTTAAGTTATCCAAACATTTGCCTTACTCTTCTATTTCACTCTGTGAGTACAGATGTGACCTCATAATACTTCCTCATGCTAAAGGACTACAAATCAGTTAAATTAGCTTAAAAACCCTATGAAAAGTTTTAATGATCATTGAGCAACTTCACAAGAGCTGAATTTCCTTAAATTTTGGAGAAACTAAATAATTACAGGTGTTACTGCATTTAGTTAGAAGTGACCTTATAGATCATTAACACCAAGATGAAATATTTTGTCTTCTAGGCCTACTTACCAAGCATAGATCCTCTGTGGTTGATTTCCACACTCATTTGTTGAAACAGTTTCAAAGAGGAAGGCTTTCATATATGTTGTTCCATAATAAAATAGTTGGAACGCTTGTCATAGTTCTAAGAATGTTGGTATACATATATAATATATAGCATTACCAGTTGACTCCCTGATTGAGTTCTAAAATATCATAAAAATTTTCTTACCAAAACATGTTTTCACTTACTGCACCAGATACTTCTTTGGATATATATTATATCTTGTTTACAGGGAAAATCTCTAATTTATTTAAATAGTAATGTCTATTCTAAATTTCATTGATATATGTCAAAATCAAAGTCTCTGTCAAAATAGAGAAAGGATCAGGCAGTCAGTCAAGAAACAATTATTAAGCATTTTTTCTGTGCCAGGAGCTATGTGAAGAGATAGAGTCACCAAGGAAGGCAAAAATAGTCCCTGCCCTTAAAGAGCCCATATTCTAATGGAGGAGACAGCATGCAAATAAGAAACTACATTAAAGGTATATACAGAGTAGATGGAAAGTATTCTAAGTAGGGAATACACTGGCAGTTGGGAAATAAGATGGGCTGGCAAGGGTTGGATAAGTGTCCTGAAGAAGGTGCATTTTGAATTGAGTCTTGAAGGATGCTCAGGAAACTAAAAGGTGGATGTGGAAAGGGAGAGCAAAGCAGGCATAGGGGACAGTTATTGTAAAAACTGGGAAATGGGAGACAGAGTGTCCTATTTCAGAAAACTAAATAAATCAATGTAGCTGGATGGTAGAATATGTGAAAGGGAAAGAAGCATAAGAAGATTAGAAAGGCAAGAAAAGATCAGATTTTAAAAGGCCTTAAGTGCCAAATAACTAAGAGTTTAAGAATTATTGAAAACAGTCATTTTTTTTTCATTGACTTAGATTTAGGAATAAAAACTGCTGCTATGATTTCATTGATGCTTAAAACTCCCGGGAAGGAATTTGCTCTAGTAAAGCAAATCTGCATCTTCTTTGAATTTATAGTCTTAGAAAGTAACCTAGAGCATTAAGAGGTCAAAGAACTTGCCCAGGGCCATATAGCAAGTACCTGTCAGAGGTTGAACTGAATGTAGGTGGTCTTCCTTCTAAGGCCAATTACATATTCATTATGTCAAACTGTCTCTCATATTGTGGATTACATATAGAATAATGCTAATTTTGATAATAATAGCAACCAGTACATTCTTATAGTCTATGGTTTTGCAAAAGTCTTTTCTAAGACAAATCCTATAAAGGAGGCAATATAAGAATTATTATGTAGTTTATAGAAGATAAGTCACAACAGTGTTTTGTAGATAACATATGGCAGCATTCCTTTTTTCTTTTATCAATAAATTAGGATTCTCAGAGACAATCAAAATTAATTAAAAACTTAGGATCATTCAAATCACTGTCACTTTTAAAAACTGCATTCATGTTAAAATATGTCAAGTCCTGTTTTGAACAAATAGTGAATCCCCTGAAGTGGGATATATTCAAATTCACATTATTTGAATTTTTAATTATTTAAGAATATAGTCATTGGTTCCAGCCCAATGAAAATATGCAGTAAGAATTTCTATAATGCTACTTCTTCAGGGTTTGTTTGTTTTTATTTTGTCCTTATAAAGACTTATGAGTACACTTAAAAGAAATGTCTCTACTTTAAATTTTTGTATCCATTTTTATATGTAAATTTAACTTCTTAATCCCAAGTATCAATGTGATAAAGTAAAATTTTATAGTTAAATAAATTATATATTATTGATAATTTGGGAACTCTAGGAAAAGTATTCATTTCTTTACAGGAGTAATACACAGGAATGACTAAATTTGCCAAAGACTTTGAAAAACAAAGATAAAAGTGAAACTCTCTTATAAAGATAATTGAGGGACTACGTCTGTTAACCAAAGGAAAAAAAATAAAAAGGAAGAGGGTTTATATTTACAAAAATATTTATAGCTTTTGTTTGTGGTGACAATAAATTGGAAATGGAAGAGATGTCCAACAATTGAGAAATGGCTGAAGAAATTGTAGAATATGGATGTTTTGGAATACTATTATGCTACAAGAAATGATTAACAGTGTTTTCCAAAAAGCCTGGAAAGACATATAAACTCATGCAAAGTGAAGTAAACAGAACCATGAAAATATGGTACACAGTAATAACAATATCAAACAATGATCAATAATGGAAAACTGAGTTACTCTGACCAAGTAATGATTCAAGATAATTCCAAAGGACTTCTCATAAAAAATGTTAGCTTTTTTCAAGAAAAGAACAGATGGAGTCTGAAAACAGACTGAAGTATGCTTCTTGTTGTTATTTTATTTTTCTGTCTTTTTTTTTTCTTTTGCTCTATGTTTTACAACATGATAAATTTGGAAATATATATTGTATGACTGAACATATGCAACCTATATCAAATTGCTTGCCATGTCAGGGAGGGATGAGAGGAGAGGGAAAGAATTTGGAACTCAAAATTTTTAAAAAGAATTTTTACATGTTTTTACATGCAATTGGAATATATTTTTTAAAACAAAGGTAAATTAGAAGAATAAATAAATTTTCCTACCATCACCAAAATTTTAAAAAATTTATGACCTATATTTCAGGTTGAAGTTGAAATCTCTGCCTTTTCTGAGATTCACTTTATGAATTAGGAAAAGCCCCCAATAACAAACCTACCTTAAAATTATAATGATATTTTCTACATAGAAAATGAAATAAGGTACAGATAGGTTCATACTTCAACTAACTCATGATATTTTTCTCCGTTGCTACAAATCACAACCCATCTATCCATTCTCATCCTTTATGACACTTGTGCATACAGTTCTGTAAATGATCTTTATGGGCTCCTTAAACCAGAAGGAAGAGGGTGGTGGTAAAGGCCATCTCTTTTATCCTACCTATATAATTAATGGCCTAATCTCACAATTTTTACATCCACAACATATCTTGTATCTCTCTCCCTCTGTGTACCACCTAATTCATATTCCCCATCATTTGCTGGCTATCACTGAAGTTTCCTAAGTGATCTCTAAACCTGAAGGACTTCCCCTCTCCAATGCATCTTCCACACAGTTGGCAAAGTGATATTTTAAAAACTCTGGTCTATGTCACTCCCATATTCAAAAAACTTCAGAGACTCCATTTTCTTTCTAGAGTAAAAATAGGCATTTTCACTTAAGTATGGAAATGAGGGTTCCTTTATATTGAATTTTAAAATGATATAGAGGTTTGATCAGTTTCCTCCACTCATTTTAATTATTTAATTGCATGGCAGATGCCTCGCCAAATGAATGGTTATGTGTTATCCTTTTACTCACACTATGGAGGGAAAAAAAGAAATCCATACAAAATTGTGGAAAGAAGATGTATTTAAGCATATTATTTATAGTCATCCAAAGACAGGAGTGGTATATTATGGGCCTCTATATCAATGCCAGGCTAGTATGATAACTCTTCAGATTTCAGTGAAATGGTATCTCAAAAAAAATTGCTTCACCAATCACCTAGGACACCCAAGAAAGATGGAATTTAAAAAATACCATCAAAAAGAAATCTTGGGGACAGCTGGGTAGCTCAGTGGAGTGAGAGTCAGGCCTAGAGACAGGAGGTCCTAGGTTCAAACCTGGCCTCAGCCACTTCCCAGCTGTGTGACCCTGGGCAAGTCACTTGACCCCCATTGCCCACCCTTACCAATCTTCCACCTATGAGACAATACACCGAAGTACAAGGGTTTAAAAAAAAAAGAAAAAAGAAATCTTGAAAGATATTTTTATTACACTACCCCTCTTTCAATGGCTCAAAGAAAGGAAATGAGAATGTGCAACCACCTCTTACATTCCCTAGTTTCAGTCAAAGCTTAATTTAAACATTATTTTCTTCTACTTGAAGTTGTTCTGTCTCCCAACTTGCTATTTTTCCCCAAAAAATGTTGCTCTGAACTTTTATTGTATATCCATTGTATATACTTATATATTTCCATGGTGGAATGTAAGCTCTGGAATGGCAAGAACCATTTCACTTTTATCTTTGGATACCCTATGCCTTGTAAGGTATTTTGCATATAGTTGATATTAAATAAGTGCTTCTCAATTGATTGAATAGATAGCATGGGTCTTTTTGAGTGAATAGGGATCTTAACTGGAATTCTCTACTGTATGTCAGGGCTGGATGAAATCCAGACATTGTCATCTGCCAACAAAATCTTCCATGAGATTGCATCATCTGTAGGAATCCCTCTTTCATTTGAATTGTGCATTGCACATCTTACATAATGATGGAACATACCTTAGGTCAGCAAAAATTTCCAGGTTTTATGTCCTGACCAATCTTAATATTCAGAAATAGTCAAAGCTGGGGCATCTGGGTAGCTCAGTGGATTGAGAGTCAGGCTTAGAGACCGGAGGTCCTAGGTTCACATCTGGCCTCAGACACTTCCCAGCTGTGTGACCCTGGACAAGTCACTTGACCCCCATTGCCCACCCTTACCACTCTTCCACCTAGGAGCCAATACACAGAAGTGAAGGGTTTAAAAAAAAAAAGAAATTGTCAAAGCCATTTATATAACTGAATTATATTAAAGTTCTTTTATCAGAAGGACCTGAGTTCAAATTCCACCTAGGATTTCCTAGGGAAATCCTTTGCATCCTCCATGCCTCACTTTCTTCCTCTGTTAGATGAAGGGTACAGACACTTATGAAAACAAAAATCCCTGTTAGCTCTGCTTAATTTTGACTCCATGGAACAAAATACTCTTTCTTTTCTCATAGGATTTAAAGTTCTTCGTGAACTGAGACAATTTTTCTTTTTATTATTTGTGCATACAGTGCTTAATATAGTGCTTGTCACAGAGTCAGTGCTTATAAAATATTTTTTGAATTGAAATTGAAATTTGTTCACCTTTCTTTTTTACCCATTTCATCAATATAGCATTTAAGTAGAAAAGACTGGCAATTTGTTTTTTGACTGTGCTAGGCCCTGGGAGTAAAAAGAGAAAAAAGAAGCAATCCCTACAGTCAAAGATCTTACATGACTTAATTTTATACAGACAGCTAATTCGGAAATAAATCCTGATTCAATAATTAGTTGTTTTCCATCTTTTAATAGTATAATCAATAACATCTCCAAGTACATTAATGACTTTGTGTATAGCAAAGGGGAAAAAGCACTTTTTTGTAGAATTGGAATAGTAGGCTACTGTTACCTTTTAACTTTTGAGATACATTACTTACACCATTGTGATGGTGCCTATACTTTAGAAATAACTTCTGTAACTAAATTGTTTCAAACACAATACTAAAAGTGTATAATTCTTGTTTTGTATTTAGTTGAAAATTATATGCAAGGATACCAGTCATTCAAAGACTATTCACATATAGGTATTCTTTAGATGTATGTAGTGAGTGTCTTATTTTAATTTCAATAAAAATTCATGGCTTTTAATTTGTTTCTAAAATAGTGGTCAACAGTGTTTTTCATTTGTTTCATTCCTGTGGTCACTGAGCTTTCAATAGGGATTTGAAATAGAAAAGTTGGTCAATCTGTCTACACACCTCCTGAAAAAAAAAAAGGAAAGATTTGAGATTTTTGAGCAACACCATTACCACAAGAGTTTTTTACTCTAGCAAAGGATTTTTTATTTGAAATGAGAAAGCACTTTTACCCTGAGTTCTCTCACACAGCTAACAATGGGAAAACATGTCAAACTCTTATGATTTCCTCTAAAAGTTAAATACCCTAAAATTTCCTGCAACGTGAGTAAAGAATGAGTGGGTAAAACAAGCTACTGTAAGATGACAGCTATAAATGATTTTAGACTAGCTTATAACTTTATTCATTTGTGCAAGAGGTAAATACTTAAACACACTAATTCTTAAAAAAATCAAAAACTAAAAATAGCTAACCTGTCCATAAATCAGTAGGGAATAAAAAAATTGACACAGGCAATTTCTAGAAGAAGTGATAATTATTCCATGTACAATAGGTCTAGCCAAATATTTAATTTAAAAAATTGGTACTATGTCTATTTGTCTAGATAATTTTTTAATCTTTTCGTGAAATTGAAAATTAAAAGATTCTCATTTTCTAGTGCTTGAGTAACTTCCAGGTAATACTAAATAGCTTTGGAATCATTAACTCTATTAAGTCACTGTAATAGCATTTAGAAAATTACTACCATAGTGTTTTGAAAGAGTTAATGGAGCATCACTATCTCTCCTGTTTGTTAGACAGTCATTGTATATCTATGTAAATGAAGTTCCCAGAGATCAAACAAAAATCATTGCTTCAGAACTGGAAGTGACCATGGAGATTATTCAGTCCAAACTTTTATCACTTTAAACATGAAATTACACTGAATTTTAGATTGTATAGAATTACAGATTACACTGAAGTCAGGAAAGCTTAAATGACCTCTTAAAGATCACAGAGGAAGCAACTGACAGAATGTGTATTCAAACCAAGGACTTTTGATTTTAAACCCAGAACTGTTGACTTATATCCAAATATTTATTAGTTTGAACATTATAGAAGGAAAGCAAAAGTTTAATTTGGGGAAATATCACAATATAGATAACATAAAGCTAGATAATATAGTTGCAGATAGAAATGAAATAGATGCAAACAAGAGAGGACAGATAAAGGGAGAGAGGGGAAAGAATGAAAGAGAAGGTATGGGAGGGAGTGGGAATGGGAAGAGATTTTAGATTCCTTAAATGTATGAATAATATTATATATCTCTTTCTGGAAAACATAAGCCTTGCCAATAATGGCTAAGATAAAGTGCTGCATACTTTTTTAATGGTTACTTTCTGTCTTAGAATCAATACTAAGTATTATTTCCAAGACAGAAAATGAGTAAGGGATAGGTAATTGGGGTTAAGTGAGTTGGCCAATGTCTAAATATGAAATTTCATATATTTCAAAGTATTTGAACATTCAAGATTTCTCCAAATCATCACAAAAAAACAACAGGTGAATAGAACAGGCTATGTTCCTATTTATTAGGTGTAATAAAGCTTAGATAGGCAGGTAAAGAGACTGGCTTATAGTATGTAAGTGAATAGAGTGAGAATTATTCCTCAATTTCCTTATTCTACTCATTTTAATTTTGCCATAAAACAAAATCAAGTGATGCAGTGGAAAGACAAAAGAATTCAGTCACATGAACCCAGAATCAAATCCATACGACCCCATGACATTAGGCAAGTCATCAAGGCTTCCTGGGCTTCCATTTCTTCAACTGTCAAATGTGAGGATTGGATTAAAGATGTTGTGGTCCCCAGATATATGATACTATGATGTATGAAATGAGTGGCTCCGACTATATGATCTCAAATTTTTATTTTAGCGTTTAAATCTTAGGAGCCACATATACCTATTACAATTCATTCCATCCCCATCTGCCTTCTATTTAATATAACATCTAAACATACAAGTTTTGATCTTACCTTCCCCAATGAAAAATCAGTGCCATTAACTTACATATCCAGTTCAAATGCCAGAGGAGATCTTGATATTATGAGCAGAAAATAGAAACATTCAGATTTCATGCAATCTGAAAGAACCTGATGGATGATTTACAATTCAACTGAGTTAATTCCCAAAGGTCACAGCTCAGCCAGTTACACTTCAAAGACTGACCTAGAATAACACTCATTTTACTCATACAAGCACTAGTTACATACCTCACCAGTCAGAATCTGAATAAAACTTTAAGATATAGCAGATAGCATGCAGATTTGTTTACAGAAATGGTTTGGATTTATAAGATAGCAATTTGGAACCAGGTTATTTTTACCAGAAATGAAATTTTATTTTCTTGCCTATAGAAACAAACTGAAAAATATTACTCCAAATGTCATGATTGAAATGTCCTTCCTCATTTTCAACTTCATAAAGATTTGTTTGCATCCAAATGAGAGCAAAGATAAATATGAGATAATTGTTTCGGCATACTAGGGACATCTACTGTCTCTCCTGAGCAAAAAAGCAAAGCTGCCTTGGCTCTAAATAACTCATCACTGTCCATGTAAATGGCTGCTGCCTGCAGGCTTGAGGAAAGTATGCAAGTTGTTTTTTTTTTAATGTTTTCTCCCTTGAAATCCTTTAGTACCTAATTGGTATATATGTCAGACCTTCTCAAGTGTAGGTAACTTTCATGCCTGTGGGAATAGATGCTGTAGGTATCTTGTAAAATAATCCCTCTACCTTGAAAGGTGTCACCTCATATTGCAAAGAGGCAATTGCCCTCCTTTTTATCCAGGGGCTCCTTGAAGAGAACATCCTCTCTTTTCATATAAACAACATCTTTGGAAATGAGAAAAGGGAAAGGGACCGTTTTTTCATAGGTTAAGAAATTTTAATAGTAGGCTTTTACCAGAGGCAAAGAGAAAGAAGTATTGCAAAATCTCCTACTGATTTATACAGATTTGAAAGTTATTTTTCTAAGATATCACTCCTTGGGGGGAAATGATTCTATCCATTTAATAGCATTACTGGACATATGAGTTCATTTATCTGATCTTATGATTTCACAATTACTACTAAGCAGAGATAACATAATATAATGAAAAGTGCACAAGTCTTGGAGAAAGAACCTGTATTCAAATTCTGAGATTTTTTTAAATAACTATATGATAACCTCTGTAGCTTTCAGTATTCTAATTTGTAATAGGAGATTATAGGATTTGCCTGATATAGTTGCTCTATATGTGAGATAATATAAGATCCTTTGTAACTATACATATATATGTGTGTGTTTGTGTGTGTGTGTGTGTGTGTGTGTGTGTGTGTGTGTATCAGCCTGTGATTTCACTGGCATTGAAAATTCTCTGTTGAAGAAATTCTCTCTGCTAATAGAGGGTAACACATTCTCTGATGTATACATTCTTAGAGAGTGGTCTAGAGCACAAAGAGGTTAATTGGTTTTCCCCAAGTCACATAGCTAGTATGTTTAGAGATGTAGGACTTGAATTCAGGTCTTTCTTGCTTGAAGCTTAGTTCTCTGCCTGCTACCCCATGCTACTTCTTTATTTAACCTTGAAGTCATTATATGTGTAAGCTGTTATGACAACAATGAAACATAATTAAAAGAACACTAGACCTAGGATAGGGAAACTCTTTGTTTTATATCCTTCCTCTGACATTTACCAGTTGTGTGCCCACTCATTTATCTGATCCTGAGTCAGATTTCTCATCTACAAAATAAGGTATGACAATAAATGTCCTCATAGTGTTAAAAAAAGGCATCAATTTCAAAAGTGGATATTTGTACAATTTTCATTGTAGAGGTATTAAGGAATCAATAACAAGTTCAGTTGTTGTTCAGTCATTTTTCATTTGTGTCCAATTCATTATGATCCCATTTGGTATTTTCTTGAGAGAAACACTGGAGTGGTTCACCATTTCCTTCCCTAGAACATTTTACAGATGAGGAAACAGACACAAACCTGGTTGAGTGACTTACCCAAGGCCACACAGATAATTTCTGAGACTGAATTTAAACTCATGAAGATGAGTCTTTCTGACTCTGGGCCTAGCACTCTACCCACAGTTCCATCTACCTACCTGTGAATGAAAAATTTGAAGTGAGCTTCCGGGTTAAGATGGTGGCAAAGTAAAAAGCATCTGCTTAACCTCTCCTAACCCACACCTATACGACTCCTCAATAGGACATAAAAACAAATCCATATGAAAGTAGGGATCCAATACAGGGCGCAGTAATGAAGGTATGTGGGATCAGGGCATTTCCATGCTATAAGGGGGCAAAATAGCTCTAACTAAAACATGAGGTGAGCAACCCCCTCACTCTCCCATACTACCTATAGGGCCAAAGCCAGCACACAAGAGTTAGAGCAAGTTTGGGGCATCCATTAAGTCCTTGGCAGCCACCTGGGATCACCAGGGCCTGCTCCTGAGAGCAGCAAGATTTAAGATACCAAGAGGCAAAAGAACACGTAGATTTTGAGCTCAGGTTCCAACACAGGTATAGATGCAGATCCCAAGCACAGGCACAGTCTCTGGGTGAGGACCCAGTGCAGAGGGGTGCATGACTGTGGAAGCAGTACTCTGAGACTGTTAAAGGAGCTTTGGGCAGAGGAACAAGCAAGGGGACCACCAGGAGGCTTGACCCTGAGAACAACTAGACATGAGACCTCAGGAGTCTAAAGAGTGAAGACAGACCCTGGGCATGAGGATAAAGTTGAGAGGGTGCTGGGCTAACAATGGCAAGCCAGATACAAGAACCCCAGAAGAGAAAGATCAAGAAGAAATCTTTAACACTCAACAACTTTTACATAGAAAAAATCCAGACAAGAGAGCAAATAGCAGAGGAGATCAAACAAGTAACCATATCCAAACCTTCCCCCCAAAAATGAAAACTGGTCACAAGGTCGTGAAGAGTTCAAATCTTAAATAGAATATTAGGAATATTAGCAAAAAGACTCCAGCAAGTGATCAAGAGGATTATCCACCATGATCAGGTGGGATTTATACCAGGAATGCAAGGATGGTTCAACATTAGGAAAACCATCTACATAATTGACTATATCAATAAGCTAAGAAACAAAAACCACATGAATATCCCAATAGATGCTGAAAAAGCCTTTGACAAAATACAGCACCCATTCCCATTGAAAACCCTGGAAAGCATAGGAATACAAGAATATTTTCTAAAAATATTAAACAATATATATCTAAATCCATTAACAAGCATCATATGCAATGGAGATAAATTAGAAGCCTTTCCAATAAGATCAGGTGTGAAACAAGGATGCCCATTATCACCTCTATTATTTAACATTTTACTAAAAACACTAGCAGTAGCAATTAGAGAAGAAAAAGAAATCGAAGGCATTAAAATAGGCAATGAGGAGACTAAGCTATCACTCTTTGCAGATGATATGATGGTCTACTTAAAAAATCCTAAAGAATCAACTAAGAAGCTTGTAGAAATAATCAACAACTTTAGCAAAGTTGCAGGATACAAAATAAATGCACATAAATCATCAGCATTTCTATATATTTCCAACACATCACAGCAGCAAGAGGTAGAAAGAGAAACACTATTCAAAATCACCCTATGCAACATAAAATACTTAGTAATATATCTACCAAAACAAACACAGGAATTATATGAGCATAAATACAAAACACTTTCCAAACAATTAAAACTAGACCTAAACAATTGGAAAACATTGATTGCTTTTGGGTAGGATGAGCTAACATAGTAAAAATGACCATTCTACCCAAATCAATCTATTTATTTAGTGCCATACCTATCGAACTACTAAAAAACTTCTTTACTGAATTAGAAAAAAATTACAACAGAGTTCATTTGGAAGAACAAAAGATCAAGAATATCAAGGGAAATAATGAAAAAAATGTGAAGGAAGTTGGCCTAGCAGTACCAGATATTAAAGTATACTATAAAGCAGCAGTCATCAAAACAATATGGTACTGGTTAAGAGACAGAAGGCAGGATTAGTGGAATAGACTTGGGGTAAGTGACATCAGCAAGACAGTGTATGATATACTGAAAGAGCCCAACTTTTGGGACAAAAATCCACTATTTGACAAAAACTGCTGGGAAAATTGGAAAACAATATGGGAGAGATTAGGTTTAAATCAATATCTCACACCCTACACCGAGATAAATTCAGAATGGGTGAATGACCTGAATATAAAGAGGGAAATTATATATAAATTAAGTGAACACAGAACAGTATACTTGTCAGACCTCTGGGAAAGGAAAGATTTTAAAACTAAGCAAGAGTTAGAAAAAAATTACAAAATGTTAATATAAATTATTTTGATTATACTAAATTAAAAAGCTTTTGAACAAACAAAAACAATGCAACCAAAATCAGAAGGGAAACAATAAATTGGGAAAAAATATTTATAACCAAAAACTCTGACAGGAGTCTAATTATCCAATTATACAATTATACAAGGAGTTAAATCAATTATAATAAAAATCAAATCATTCCCCAATTGATAAATGGGCAAGGGACATGAATAGGCAATTTTCAGATAAAGAAATCGAAAGGATCAATAAGCACATGAGAAAGTGTTCTAAATCTCTAATAATTAGAGAAATGCAAATCAAAACAACTCTGAGGTATTACCTCACACCTAGAAGATTGGCTAAAATGATAGTAGGGGAGAGTAATGAATGTTGGAGGGAATGTGGACAAATTGGGACATTTATGCATTGCTGGTGGAGTTGTGAACTGATCCAATCATTCTGGATGGCAATTTGGAACTATGTTCAAATGGCTATAAAAGATTGCCTGCCCTTTGTTCCAGCCATACTTTTGTTGGGTTTGTACCCCCAAAGAGATCATAGATAAACAGACTTGTTCAAAAATATTTATAGCTGCGCTTTTTGTGGTGGCAAAAAAAGGAAAATGAGGGTATGCTATTCTATTGGGGAATGGCTGAACAAATTGTGGTATACGCTGGTGATGGAATCCTATTGTGCTCAAAGGAATAATATACTAGAGGAATTCCATGTGAACTGGAAAAACCTCCAGGAATTGATGCAGAGTGAAAGTAGAACCAGAGGAACATTGTACACAGAGACCAATACACTGTGGTAAAATCGAATGAAATGGACTTGTGTACTAGCAGGAATGCAATGATCCATAACAATTCTGAGGGACTTATGGAAAAGAACGCTACCCACATTCAGAGAAAGAACTACAGGAGAGGAAACACAGAAGAAAAGCAACTACTTGAACGCATGGGTTGAGGTGGACATGCTTGGGGAGGTAGACTCGAAACTTCCTCACCAATGCAACTATCAACAATTTAGAATTAAGTCTTGATAGATGACACAAGTTAAAACCAGTGGAAATGTACATCGGCTATGGGGAGGGGGGGGGATGTTGGGGAGGTGAAGGGGAAAGTAAGTACATGAATCATTGTAACCATGATAACTTTTCTAAAAAAATAAAAATTATTTTAAAAAAAACTTGAAATGCCTACCTTTGGGTAGAAGCATATTGAAGTTGAATGTACAAAGCCAATCTCCTGAGAAGGGTCTTTCCTGTGCTAAGAGGTGGCAGCAGCTAGAATACTGATAGAGCCCTTGCTGAAGCACAGAGAGAGGGCATACTTACCCATGATGGAACTGGACCAGTGGCCCAAGAGAGGACCTCAGAGACAATATAATCCCAAACCAGTTTAGGAAAGGAGGGGATTTTTAAGTCTTCTGGAGGAATGATCTCAGAATCTAGCCTGCTTGCAGAAAAGGAGGAATTGAGAGTAGTACTTTTTTTTGAACTTTTGAGAAACTTCAAGTTTAAGAGTTCAGTATCTAACCCAATAGAAACCAGACACCCCTGTGTGGCAGTGACTCAGATTTAGAAGAACCAAACCTTCATCCCAAGGGGTTTGTGACCAACCAGACAAGAAGGTAGGAAGCAAAGTCTTATCCCCCCCCCCTTACTGCACTAGCCAGTCATGAGTCTTATCTCCAACACAATCAAGAATATTTTTTACTAATGATCCAAGACATTTCTGAGGTACTTATGAGAAAGAATGCTATCCACATCCAGAGAAAGAACTGTGGGAGCATAAACACAGAAAAACAACTGCTTGATCACATGGGTCAATGGGGATATGTTTGGGGATGCAGACTCTAAATGATTACCATAGTGTAAATATCAATAATATGGAAATAGGTCTTGATCAATGACATATAAAACCCAGTGGAATTTTGTGTCCACTATAGGAGGGGGGTGGGAGGAAGGGAGGGGAAGAACATGAATCATGTAGCCATGGAAAAATTTTCTTAATCAATAAAAAATTTAAAAAGTTAAAAAAAATTTGAAGTGATATATTATGATTATTATTATAGCATTATTATTAGTATTGATCTTATTTGATGGAATTTGATTTTGTGAAATATTTCTTTAATTTCTAGAAATGATTACCTGGTTCTGAATGGCAATCATAAACCCATCCATTTACATAAACAAATCTGAAAGGTTCTTCCATTTCTTTAATGCTTCTTTGTCAATTCTTTGCTGGATTAGTTCATGTAGATGTTGCTCATTGAAGGTCTCTACATTTCACCCTGGGGTTTCAGTGGTTTCATAGATTGCATCCAGATATAGATAACTTTCTGTCACTTTCTACAAATTCAATGGCAACCACTTACTAGAAGCTCTGACCATTACCAAGTGAAATGATATATCCCTGTTGCAAAACAATTTATGTAGATTTTTGATCCTATGCTCTGCAAATTTGTAAATCTTTCTCTTTTTTGGCAAAGAAATGCCCATTTTCTATAGGTTCCTTAAAATAATGTGCCCTCTTTTGCAATTACATTGTAGAGGCTTTTGTTAAGATACTTTTCAAATCTGTTTTAATCCATTTTTCAGTTCCAAAATTATATGTAAAGACTAGAATTGCATTGATGTTAATTGCATTGAATTTAAACTTTACAATGAGCTTTAATTTCAGGACATTAGTAATTCTCTTATCATTCAGCCAATATTTTTTATACAGTTTATAATCAATGTGTCTGCCCCTGAAGAGATCAAGACTTTCAGAAGTATTATTATCATCTCTGTGTTCAATGTAACCTCCGATTCAAAATCAAAGTATTCCTTCTCTATCATTCTTTGACATGCTTTAGGAATTGTATTCTTAGCCCAAATGATATTTTGAAATTATTGGAGAAAGATTTTGCAAGATAAATGAGATGTTTAATGTGTTCTTCTATAGAGCTATATTGCCTAATATTCATGTATATTAAATGGTTACCATAAGTTTTCCTTCAAATAATTTAATTTATCAGTCATACTTTTATTTGTGAAAGATAATAGAATTAAGTCAAGTCACAACCATAATCGATTTAAACTACCTCCCTGAAAAATGCCACATTTAAAAAAAAATTTGATTTATATGATCCATGTTGTCTCCTTCCTTTCTTTCATCTACTTCCTGGAGTTGAAAATGAATTCAATCTTGTTTATACATATATTTTCACTTTAAAAATTTGCCACAAAACTTTTTTTCTTTAATATCATTGTGTTAGTGAAGTTTTTTCAATATAGAATATTTTATGAGTGAATAACAAATATTCTAGAATTTTCACTGCTTAGGCTCATTTTGTATATTTGCAATAAATGAACAAGCCATAAATGCATATTGGAACCAAAGTCTAAGGTAATCAATAAACATGATAAATATTACAATAGTTTTAATCAACTTGTTCAATAAGTATTTATTTAATAAGAGTATTTTATTCCTCTTAGAATTTGGGGTATGTTCCTTTTTGGTTTTGTTTCTTACCCCTAATATTATCTTAGTCTTATGTTTATTAATTTTTATTGCTATAAGTTATGCATTCCTTTTGCATAATATGTAAATATGTAATTAGGTTTCTGGTTAAAGTAGAATATAAAATGTCCTAGGGGAGGAAATGCCCTATAAACACACCGACAAAGATCTGAAAGATATAACAGAACAAGAAACCTAAAAAGACATACCAGTAAGCTCTTGCATTTACTCTAAGAGGGTAGAAGATAGTCAGAGGTTTGAAGACATTCTAAGAGGGGTCTTACTAAGGGAAATGGAAGCCTGCTCAATCTCTGGCCAACAGAAATTGAAACCTGTGGGAGCTTTAAGGTGACACTCCAAGGGAGTCAAAAGTCACTCTGATCTTCAGTTAAACAGGACCAGAAATCTATAGGTGTTTTGACTGGGGACCTACCTACCAAGGAGAAGAGATGCTAGCTCTGCCTCCTGTAAACCTAGACCTGAAGTCGATGGTATCTCAACCTACTACACTTCCCTTATCAACTCACAATCTTGCTCTGCACAGTAGCTCTTTCAAACCTTTTCATTCCTCCTCAAATTCCCATGGCTTCTCCCACTCCAACCCCCTCATTGTCTTTGTTGAAAAAACTTGTCTCATATTTTAAAGAAAATCCTGAGGACATTTGCTGTAAGCTCCTTCTCCCTCATATTGTGTCACTCAGAAGCCTTCTGTCTCTACCTCCACCTTAACATGTGTCTTACATTGGGATAGCCATACTCTTTACCAAATATAACCCCTCTGCTTGCTGAAGTAATCTTATCCCATCCTGACTCCTCCAACAAATTTCTCTCCTTTGTCATCCCCACTCCCCTCACTTACCTTTTTTTATTAATGAGTTTGTTTGTTACATTAAAATAGCCAGTTAATTTCCTCCCTCCCTTTCCTCCTTACATTAGAGAAGGTATCCTTTGCCAAAAAAATACATATATATAAAACTATGTCTTACTTATTTCTTTTTATCAAATCTTTTTCTGGAGAAGACATCAAACATTTGTCATTTTGTCCTTTAATCATTTTACCCAATCTAATAGATGTGAGATGATATTTCAGAGTTATTTTGATTTGCATTTCTCTAATTAATAATGATTTAGATCATTTTTCATATTGTCTCACTTATCTTTAATCTCTCCCTCTTTAATAAATGTTTCCCAACTGTCTAAAAATATGTCCATGCAACCCCCATTCTCAAAATACATTTAGAAGATCCTTCTCTCCCCATTAAGCATCATGCTATATCTCTTTTTGTCCTTGGTGGCTAAACTTCTTGAGGCCAACTACAATATATGCACAATACATCTAGAATACATGTCAATACATGTCTATAATAGATACTTTGATAAGATGTACAATATATCTCCAATGCCTCTACTTCCTCTCCTCTCACTCACTTCTCAACTCCATCCCACAAAATATCCTCTCTCTAAAGTTATAAATTATCTCAGATGACAAATCCAATGACTTTTTCTGAAACCTAATTCTTCTTGGCCTCTTTCTATTCTTTGAAATCATTCATAACTCTCTTTTCCTTAATAGTCTCCGCTGTGTTCTTGGCATTGCTTGTTTTCCTCTTACATGTCTGACCCTTCCTTCTCAATATCCTTTGCTGAATCCTCTTCCAGGCAATACCTCCTAATCATAGGTATCCAACAGAGCTCAGTCATGGGCACTTTTCTCTATACATACTATTTCATTTGGTAATCTTATCAGCTCCCATGGATTTAATTGTCATCTCTTTGCTGATAATTCTCAAATCTACCCATTCTTCCCTAATTTCTTTACTGACCTCCATTTTCACATGTCCAACTACCTTTCAGGCATCTTGAACAAGGTATCCTATAGACATCTTCAATTCAACATGTCCAAAACTGAATTCATTGTCATCTCTCCTAAATCTCCACTCATTCCAATCTTCTCTATTTTGTCAATACTATCATCACCTCAATCCAAAATCCATTACAAATGCCTGACAATTTTACCTTCCTAATATAACTCACCCCACTCAATAAATTCCCTCATATAAGGATATTTCAGATTTCTTAAACTTTGAAGTTGTATGCTTGTTACTGTTCAAAGATATAACCCTCTTCAAAGTTTGGCTGATGTGATATGTTTAAAAGTCAAATAGGATGATGAACTGAATGGTTAGAATGTTTGAGAGAAAGTAAATATATATATATATATATATATATATATATATATATATATATA
>NC_058130.1:369040143-369066797 GCF_016433145.1 Gracilinanus agilis
GCCCTATGCTCCTCTGGGAGCCAACAGGAATAACACACACACACACACACACACACACACATATATATATATATATATATATAGTAAGAGTTAAATCGATATCCAATAATTCCAAGCATTATATTTGATAAGATTTGTTAATAATCATTTGAAGTAGAAGAAAAAAAGAAATAGAAGTAAAACCTGAGTAAAACTCTCTTGTCTCTCACCTAAGTCCACCTCCACAAACCAGGATCAGGGAGAACTTTATCTCCAAAACATAAGGACATAACATGAGAATGAAAATGGGATGCTAGGATGTAGAGTCCTGGGGAGCAGATTCTAATTATACAATGTTGAATTCTTCTAGTAGATAACAGTTACAGAATTTTGATTGGTTGGCAGACATGCATTACACTGAACTCAAAAAAGAAGTTACTGAGTAATGGAGGTAGGGAGAGCCCCTGGAAATAGACATGAGGAACAATGACTAGTGAGCTCAGAAGAACGAATGAAGATGCAGCTGGTATTGGAAAGAGTGACCAGGAAGACTATGTTAACAGGAAGGAGACAAATTTTAATGATTTTTAGAAGAAAAGAGTTAAGGATGAAAAGATTCAAAATGAAAACAAGTTTCTTGCTTATGCAACAGATACTAGAAGGAAGAGTGGAAAGAGAATGCAAGGCTTTCTTGAGGACTCTGGGATTAGAAGGAAGATGTGAATAAAGAATCAGCTGGAGTTCTGTGGAAAATGGGTTGAATAATAATCCATAGAATCACTAAGAGGTGTTAGTTATGCCCAGATGTGAGTATGTTGATCACTGAATGGAAAGCACCACTTCTCTTCTCAGGGAAAGCTGGAAATAACACAGGAGAAAGGCATTGCATGAGATACAAGGCCCATGTGGATAGCCCTGTTTCACATCTCCTTTTCATTCTAAAGGTTGAAGATTAGGCAGGTAATGGCACAGAAAGAGATGGAAGTCCAGCTCCTCACCTATTTTCCTATTTCTCTTCCTTCAGGGGACAGGCACGGCAAGGTCAGAAAGAAAGTTGTTTCACTTTAAACTACATGCTTTCCTTATCACAGGAGGTGCAAGATCAGACTGACATGTAAAGTAAGAGGTCAAATCTCCCTTGCACTGACACAGATAGAAGTCTCACGCACCCACCAGCAGCTTTTCCTCAGGATACATACACAGCAGGAGATAGAAAGCATATAGTCAGATGGAAAGTTGCTTCTCTTCTCACTTGAAGCTGGAATCAATCAGTACAAATGGAGATGCAAGGCTTTCCATTGGGGAAGATGGTAGTCACATTGGTTCACACTCTCAATGATATCCAGACTACATAGAGGATAGGACCAAATACCACCTTCTCACCCCATTTAAGAAGTAGAAATGGCACAAAATTCAAATCCAAGAATGGTGGCTTTAGACATGATTAAGCAGAATAAAACTCTAAACCCAAAGAAGAAGTCTGCTGGTTACCCTCAAGTTAATTTAGTGCCTCTGTTGAGATGTTTTTGCCAGGGTTTGACAACTGGGCATGCTCTAGCTTCTTGGATCCACAGGTGAGAGTTGGGTGAAAAGTTGAACAACAAAGTTGGATGGGTAGCCCTCAAATAACTAGTCATATCTTCACAACAGAGATATTAATCCTCTATGAAAAACCCATGTACTGCTATAATATACTAAACACTATGCTAAGTACTAGGGATACAATGAAAAATCAAAAATAGTCCTCACCTCCTGGAGCTTACAGTCTAATGAGAGAGATAATATATAAATAAGTAAATGTATACAAGATACATAAGAGGCTGTATCCAAACTCTAGCAGGTAACAGTGTGATGATGAGATAAAAACTACCCTGTCCATTTTTTAGATTTAATCTCATTATCAGAAATATTGTATTTTCATAAAAATCCAAGATTTAAAATTTTGTTCAAGAAAATTTTCAGGAAAATAAGCCTACTAACTCCTTGAATACAGAAAATGAACTGTTTGGAGAAAGATGCCTGCAGAAACCTACACAGAATCAAAAAGATGCAGAAGGAACTTTGGGGTGCAATTGATTGAACTTAAGGGAATTGAACACAATTATTTTGAATGTAAACTTTTATGTTAAAAGGGACTGCCCCCTAATTGGATTTTTGACAATGTGCCCAGAAAAACATTGGTTTTGCTTTCTTTCTCTCTCTTCTACTTCACTCTTATCTCTAATTATTGTAGTTAGAAGACTTTTAGGGGTACAAGAAGATTACATCAAATGATCAATTAGGGAGACGAATCTCCCAAATGATCATAGGGGGGATTGTGATAATGAAATTAAGCCTATCCTCACCATTTTTAGATTTAATCACTAAAAGTGTAAAAACTACCACAATTCTCAAGTGGGGAGGTCTGTAACCCATGGGTGCAAAAGTAGGTAAAGAATCTGAATTGACTGGCTGCCCCCTGGGCAGTCTTAAAAAAGGGTTTGTTGTGATTGGACTTGTAAACTAAGAGTAAACCATAGGAAGTGATGCAAAAGAAATGCTTTTAAAAGGGAGTGACAACTTCCTGCAATGCACTTCTTGTTCGTTTATTGGAGCTGTTGGCCGAGTTGGAGACACTGCTTTCTGTACCTGAGACCTGAGACTTTGGGGAGACTGTTCTTAAATTTCTCCCTTAGAACTACACGTGGTGAGTGTAAAGAATGACTCTTCCTCGATTTTAACTCTCCTTTCAAGAGAGGCTTCATGACTGAAGCTTTTGCTTCATTTGGCCCTCAGCCCTTGGCTCAAGGTTGAGCCTTCCCTGGCTGAGGAGCCCTGCCTTGGTTGAACCAGGGGCCAGAGCAAATTACTTAGTATGTTAAGCTAGCCTCTTACTCTATCCTCTTCTCATCCCTCTACTTCTACTCTCTCTTATATTTTATAAATAAATTACTAAAATCATTTTAGAATTGATATTTATTCAATTCTTGGAGCCCACCTTTTTAAACATTTAGTTCAACTGAAACCCAAAGTTTCCCTTTTACAACGGGAGCAGGATAGACCTCTTATAGAAGGTAATACTTGACCTCAGTTGCGAAAGAAGCCAAGGATTCTAAGATTTCCTCTCAAGTCCCTTCCAGGTTTAAATTTGGGATCTTATTGTATATTCAGATATTTCATATTTTATATATGTACACATGTAAACATAATTATGAAAGAAAAGAGAATTGTGCCAATAGTACTTTAAAAGGCACACTATATTGGGGCAGCTGGGTAGCTCAGTGGAGTGAGAGTCAGGCCTAGAGACAGGAGGTCCTAGGTTCAAACCCGGCCTCAGCCACTTCCCAGCTGTGTGACCCTGGGCAAGTCACTTGACCCCCATTGCCCACCCTTACCAATCTTCCACCTATGAGACAATACACCGAAGTACAAGGGTTTAAAAAAAAAAGGCACACTATAAAGATAACAGTTGATATAGAATGAGAAATATATGCATTTGAATTTCTGGTATTGTAACTTTTCACAAAAGTCAGAATGCTAGTTATTTTGAATTGTTAATATATTTTATAGTACATATATATAGGCAGTTAGCTGGTGCAGTGGATAGGGCACTGGATCTGAAATCAGGAGGACCTGAGTTCAAAGCAAGCCATATACACTTATTATGTGACTCTGGTTAAGTCACTTAACCCTGTTTGCCTTGTTTCCTTATTTGTAAAATAAGTCAGAGAAGAAAATGGCAAACTATGCTAGTATATCTTTTTAAGAAAACCCCAAATGGGGGTCACACACAGTCACACACATCTGAAGAATATGAACAATGAAAAATCATGGATATACTTTAACATTTTTTTTATTCATTTCTATCCATAAATCCTCCCAAGCATCTCTCAATGCAATGGGGTACTCATCCCGGTTCTCTCTATAGTTTTTTCATTATATATGTCTTTTTTCTTAAACTGGAAATTGATTTAAAATAACTAATAAAATTTTATGATTATATAGAATTTAAAATTTTTTATGACATTAAAAAATTTACCTTCCATATTGTTATATTGTATATTACCTCTCCAATTGACTAGCATTCAGATATAGTTTAAGTTATGAAGGGGATCAAGGGTGAATTCTTCTCACACATGCCATACATTAAATGTACATATTTATGACATGGTTGGTTACTCATATTCTACTAGTTGATATTTGTTGTTTTTCTTTCAGTTATCATTGCCTAATACAAATTAACTTACTTTTCACCACCTTTAGCCACGAGTTTAGCAATTTTGCTGATCTCAAGCAGGTGATAGCAATGACACAATTACCAAAAGAACTTACCATAGAATATTTCATATTTCAATCTCCTTAGTTGGTTTATAAAAGGATTCATATATTTTATGGGTATTGAAAGCAGCTATCATCATGCAAATGTTATCTGGAAAGAAGCAACATAGTAAGCTATTATCATTCATTTCCATCTTTGCTTACATTAATTTATCCATTCCTTAACAACAAAGTCTTCAGAGAATGAAAAAAAAAAGTGGGAAGATTGGACACATAAAAAACTATCTAGCAGGATCAGACCATAATTTGGATGTCCCTATCAACCAAGGTATGATATCACTCAGTATCTGGGAAGGGAGGGTGCAAGGGGGGAGGAGAGGAAAGTACAAAAATCAGTGTAACCTATTTCACCATTAAAAATATTTTTTGATAAAGAGAAATTTGCATGCTACTAACAATTTTATTTTTCTTTAAATATGGTTCAAGGTTACTGTGGTTCTGCTATTTTGCCTACATATAAGTTCTGAATGTAGAGTAACATCATGACAGTTTTAAAAACTGTGGATCAGGCTCCTGTCTGAAAAACACTCTCTATAACTCTTGGCAAATCATCTGACCACTCAGAAATCCCAGACAATTCTCTAAGTCCATCATTGACATAGGTACCAGAGATCAGCATTGTCATTCCAGGACAGCAACAAAAGCAACCAAAGCTTTTGCTGCTCCAAATCCACAAAAGCCAGCATGTTTGGCTCTTTTCAAAGGTAGCAGACATCTCAGTATTGTTCAGTTAAATGAAATGCTGTGAAAATTACTACTAAAATAGTCTTTTCTCCTCCCATGAAAATAGAAACACTATAATTTAGGGGAGAAAAGAATGAGGATTAAGATCTCTCAGATGTTTTCTCTGGTTTCTGTCATTTCATAATAAGCAATGCTGGCAATGCCATTGTAAATATGTAGCATATTCATTTGATTAATCTCTAGATGCCTTACTCATAATCCTATTAATAGTTTTAAAAATACTCCTTAATAGGTCAATTAAACCATGGATATTGTTCTCAGTTTCTACCATAGAAGAATACCTATGGAATCATAAATCAATGGCATCAAAACTTCAAAGATTGATAGTGAATTGAGGAAATATCTTTCCAATTAATTTTTTTAGTTTTATCCTTAGAAACATTTTTATACAATATAAGCTCTTTCATATAGAAATTACCTTCATGAAGGAAACTCAATATATGGTTCCCCGAAGAGAAAGCTATAATGTATATGCCAGGGGACTTGTCATTCACATATAACAAATGGTTCATTTACTTGAAGGTTTCATTTAAAAAGCTAAAAAAAATAAATAATTTAGTCAATGAAATATATTTGTATATATATTCAAAGAGATACTTTATATTATTAAAAATATATGAGTAGTGTTTGTCCACAGTCTAATACAATGTTCTCTTAGAATATAGACAGCTTGACAAAGGGAAAAAAATAATTGGATTTGAAATCAGCAGATCAGGATTTGGATCCAAAAATCTATTCATTACAATTTACGTGAAATAGGGCACATCATCTAATAGCCTCCTTTGGCCTCAAATTGCTCTTATCATTAAAATGAGAGGGTTGGGCTAGGTGATCAATAAAGTCCCTTGAAGCTCTTGATTATATATTTAATTTAAAAGGAGGAAAAGCAGATTTGGAGGAGAATGAAAACTACTACATATTAAATAGGAAATCATTCAATTTTTTATGCAACACCTTATAAACTTAAAAACACAAATATCAGCATATTTGGTGGATAGTTATTTGGTTTACTTGACTGACTGTCTCTAGGTATCCAGTCAAGCTAAGAAAGTTTCATGGATCATAAAAGGTAATGAATTTAATGATTAAGGTTCTTATACAAAGAATTTTTTTTTAAAAAATACCCAAGGGGCTGCAATTACTCTCTTGAGGCAGATTTGGTGGGTAAAGTTTCATGTGGAAAAAAAAATCTATGAGATCTGAGTTCCTGGAACACCTCAGGTATACTGTCTCATGCCTGTAAGTTTGTGTTTATATTTTAATTTATAGTCATGGAATGAGAACAAAATAATTTAACTTTAAAATCAGGTATTACTGGCTACCCAGAAACAAAATCCTGATAAATGACTAGATTTTAGAAATATTTTCAATATACTTTTTTTCAATAGTTTGTATTAAGCCTGTCCTAAAACAGTAAAAGAGGGAAGACTTCAGGTTTGTGTGAGTGTGTGCGTGTCTGGTTTGAAAGATTTCTATTTTTTTAAAAAAGGCCAAAATGTCTGCCAAGCCTAAAAATGATGCATATCATGTTTCTATGTCTGTTAGGTGGCGCTTACCAGGCAGTCTGGCTCTTGTCAGTAATTTTTCAACTGCTTACCATGCTGGAATTACAGTAGAGGGTTGGGAAGAGGGGTTAGTGGGAGGGATTCTGTGTCCCAGTTGCATTTAAAATTACATCTAATCTTATCAAGAAGCTAGTCATTGTTTCTGTCTGCCTGGAGCAGGTACAGTACTCCTTTTGTTCAAGTAAGTTGCTCTACTGAATAAAGTTTAGGAAAATCCAAGACTAAAGTAATATTTCAGAAGCTTATGTGCAGCTTCAAAAAAATAAAAATGTTTGACAAGAGAAAGAGGAAAGACTGTTAGGGAGAAGGGGCAGAGAAAGAGAGAATGAGAGAGGGGAAAGAGAGAGGGATAGAAAAGGAGAAAGGGAAAGAAAGGGGAAAAATGAAGAGGGAAGGGAGAGGGAGGAGGGGAGGAAAAAGAGAGACAGATGAAGGAAGAGAGAGACAGATGTGGAGAAAAGGGAGAGGAAGCAAAAGAATGGGGGAGAAAGAGGAAAGAGAGGAAGGAATGGGACAGGTAAAGTAATTGGACAAAATATCTGTTGAAGTTAAAAATCATAGAATTAAAAATTAAAGACTATGCTGTTCAAAAAAAATATTCTCAAAGGTCCTTTAATTCTTGTCTGCTGGTCCTTATTACCTAGTTTACTTTGGTATAAAAGTATCATGTACTTCATTAGAATATGTTCTTTCTTTTCATGTTACTCTTCTGTTTCAGAAAGTTAGGAAAGTAATGTTTCTGTTTTAAAATGACAGCCTATCAATAAGGATATTTTCTAGCAAATGAATATGCTCATCTTATTTGGAGGGTTAGCCTTAGAAACTGACCAAGGTCCTAGGCAATTCTGTGCACGTGCTCAAGTCTGGAGAAGCACATCTTTTCATGCTCTTGTTGATAAAAAAAAAAAAAGTGGTAAATAGTCCAAATTCAAGAAACTTGTCCTGACTTGAAGGAACAAAGCAATGACAATCTGCTTCCAACAGAAAGCTACCTGCTTGCAAACAACTAGCTTTAAATGTGACAATAAGGACTTCAAGTTATAGAAGCCTAAAATCAATGGTGTTAAAATTTCCTACAGATTCCAGAAATGTTGTTTATAAATGAAGAAGTAAAATGTGGCTTGTTCAAGCACATTCAGCTTAAGATAATAATATATTAAGCAGCTATTTATAGACATAATTGAAGAACTCCCCCCCAAAAAATATTTTTATCACAAAATAAGACATTCAAGCTAGGTTTAATAAAATTTCTTAGCCACACTCAAAACAAAAACATTCTTGACAATGCTAATCCTTCAAATAATGGCAAGCTACATTGCTCAAGTGCTTTAATCAATTGCTATATGACTGTTAAATAATATTGATGATTCTGGTTTTATTTTGTAGTTCAGGTTTTAATAAACACATCACTTTGCTTTCATAATAAAGGAACTACTGTGAAATTTGGAGTTATGTATTTCATAATTCATCATAACATAATTCTTAATTTTATAAATTAGAATTAAATTCTTTTAAATAAATTATTGAATCTGTTCCTTGAAATCATACTTTGCTTCAGGTGAAGATAACTTGCTTTGGAATATATTGTGAATTGTCTGAAGAGTAAATTGGGTGCAAATTAACTTCAATTCAAGCACTCAGTAATCCTTAGGCAATTTTATATTTGCTATGTAACTATTACAATTGTATTTCTAAAACTAAAACAAATGGAATTAAATTACATGGTCATATTTAATGGCTCCTGAAATATTCTTTGCCCCTTGACTTAAGAAAACTCTCATTCCAATGAGTCTTGATGTTCTTCTGTCTCTTAAAACCTTGATGTTTCCCTGCAGAACTGGGATAGTACTTCAGAATTCATGTAAAACTGCTTACATCCATATGAGACATGAAATAGTGATCTTAATGTTTACTCTTTCTTGCACTTCAAAAATTACTCAGTTCTTTGTAAAGGGGATATTGAGTTTACTGCCTGCTCTTACTTTGTGGACAAATTTCAATTTAGGAAGTATATTAGTTTCTCTTATAAGTATATTTGTTTCTCTTATAAGCATTATAAGTACCTATCAAATAAGGGATTTTCCATCTTTCCTCCTCATCCTATAAACTGTCTTTCTGTGCTTAAGTGTCTGAGTGTCATTAAGTCTAATTATTCACATTTTAAAAATTCCTTCCTATCTCTCCCTTCTTCTCCTTCCATTGGCCATTCTTTCCATAAAGACTAGAGAACATGGTCAAAGTTGAAGGAGGTATGAAATACCATTTTTATGATGTGCATTTTTTTTAACACTTCCATAAAAGTTTAAAGTGGGGAACGGAAATTTTCCTCCCACATCCAACTCTAATTAGAAGTCTAGATATGTGCCATCAACAATTATAGCTACTATTTATCTGCTCCTTTAAAGTTTAATCTTAAACCTTGTGTGGATTATGAAATTAGTGTGTTATTCTCAAGTTACTAATAGTTATTAATATCTCCAAAATGGTTATAAGAGCTGGTTCCCCTCCCCCACACACACATACCATCCATTTCTCTCCAAGCAACTTTCAAGACAAGATTACTCCACCCTTCACTCTGTTGGAAAGTGTTTTGAAATGATTCTTTTGAGTTTGTTTGGGAATTTGACTGAGTCCCAGGTTGGACTGGTCTTAGACCCCAAAGTACCCATGATCTACTCGTAGGTATCAGGGTTGATTACCCTTTTGAACTAGAAGTCTCTTCCATTATATCTGAGCCTTTTTCCAGGTGACCAAGCCCAGTAATTTGACATTAGCCCCACCCAGACAATCCAGGACTAAACTAATCCCCTTTTTGTATCTCCAACTCCTGGATCATTTCTCTAAAATACTGATTTGCTTGGATGCATCCACTGTGAAGCTATCTCCAGTTTCTTGAAGATGTTAATTTACTTGAATGTATAAAACTATTCATTGTTCTGTCTCCAATGTCCTGAAATGTTAATTCTATTGTATCTTCTTATAAGTTGGGAGTGTCTTTGTAAGGCAGAGAACATTTTATATCAGCGGGGTTTTTTTTTTTTTGGTGTTTTTTGTTTTTTCTGTAAGTCAGTGGGTCCCCTAGTGCCTCAGAAACAGACATGACTAGATCTCTCTCTGTGTAGCTCCTTAGTGGGGGTTTTCTGCTGTGGGTCAATGTCTCGAGGCAGTGCCCCCATATTTCTCTTTCTATCAATAACATATTACATCTTAACTGATGGTTCTCCCTGGTCATACTGTTTAATGGTGGTTAAAGGGGGGTGTACTTTGTATTTTCAAGGTCCCTTCAGTTTCCATTCCATAAAATCCTAATTAATATCCTCTTGGGTGCTTATGGTTTAAGAATCTCAAAATAACAAATACTTCAGAATTAATATTGATATTATTTCAACTACTATTATTCCATAAACGTTCTAAACTTTTACTCTGCACAGAAGCCTCATAATTTTCTATCCTGAATGCTTTCTTAAAGAAGAGATCTAAGGTACTGAATGATTCACACCCTGAACATCACACAAGAAAAAATTTAATGGTTTCTCAACTTATAAAAAAACAAATAATTACTGATGATGAATTTGAGAATCAGTTGTCTATCCAGTCAGATTAACTGATTGGAACAAAGGCTACTATCAGTAGAAATTTTAAATAAATGATAAAAATAAAGACACTATTTGAGACTACAGCAGGTCCCACCCAACCTTTTTTAAACATACTAATGACTCAATAAAAAAACAAAGACAAGAGAAGGAACAAAAAGAAAAATGTTGATTTTGACTATCATTATTGTGGAAAATTATCCTTTAAATATGTGCTAAAATAAGATGGTATGAAGAGTCCAGGAACTCCTTCAAGAGGTAAACACTTCCTTGCCAAGCAGAAAATGCATCCAATAGGAACACCAGGTTTGAGTACAAGCTTATTTTAAAACTTGTCAGAGATGAATGGAAGATGATTGTGAGAAGCATCACCACACTAAATAATGAAAAGAGGTTGAAAGAATTTCTGGCCAGGATGAATGACCCCTAAATGGAGATAAACTACCAAATTCCCACATACCTAATTCAGCAAAAACCCAAAATTCATGCCATAGTAAATAATAATCAAGAAATCCAACAGGAAATTATGGTAAATGACTTCAACTTACTCCTAAACTCACGGGCACTCAATGCCTGCATACACATGCACACACACACACACACACACACACACACACATAGACACGCATCAGCCAGAATAGCATGGATGATATCAAAGAGAGGAAAATCAAAGTCAGGAAAGGCAAATAAGCTCATAACCTCCTATCATGTCCAGAGAAATGTGTAGCCTGCAAAGTTCCACATTCAAAGATAGTAAAAACAGAGTTCCCAAAAATGGACCCAGAAGAGTCGTAATCACACAGTGAGGATTTTAAAAGTCATAGATAGAAGCAGCAACCAGTCTGGGAATAAAAATTCTCAGAATGGATCAAATTGGGCTTTGCCACTCCCAGTCCCCTAGTACTATGTCCTGACATGCCATGAAGGGCCCTGAAGAACCCAGACTTTGAACATAAAGGATCTAAGGAGGCCTAAAACCCAAGAAAGTAACTGTAAGGACAGGAACCCAAGTGAACCAAAATGAGACTATCCCATTCAAAAGTAAAGCCAGGTATAGTGCATTGCCTTTGCACAAGGCCCCTGTTCAGGAACGAAAACTATAAAGCATAGAAGATACACACACACACACACACACACACACACACACACACACACACACACACACACACACACGCACACACATATACTTGAAACCTAGAAATGACCAAAATTCAGACTATAAAGAGAAAATAGTACCATAAAATATATAAGCAGAATCACACACAAAAAAAGAATGGTCCTACAAGGA
Organism: Gracilinanus agilis; assembly: GCF_016433145.1. NCBI lineage: Eukaryota > Metazoa > Chordata > Mammalia > Didelphimorphia > Didelphidae > Gracilinanus > Gracilinanus agilis. The sequence continues at coordinate 369,051,630 of NC_058130.1, forward strand.
CTTTCTAGAAAAAAAAATTAAAAGATGCTAATATATTAGGGTACTGCCATCTTCCAAGTCACCTAGGCTTGCAACCTAGGTATCATGCTCAACTATTCACTCTCTCTCTTTTACCCCTCAGATCCAATCTATTGCCAAAACCTGTCAATTTTACCTTCATAATGCCTCTTATATATGCCCCCTTCTCTCCTTAGATAATTATCACCATTTTGTACCAACATTTGTCATCTCATGACTGTATTATTTGCAATAGCTTATTGGTTGGTCCCTCTGACACAAGTCGCACCCAACTTTGGTCCATGGTCCATTCAGCTCTCAAAATTATCTTCCTAAAGTCTAGATCTAGCCATGTCACCCCTTCCCAATAAATCCAAGGAGCTAAGCATTATTTCCAGAAATAAAATACAATCATCTATTTGTGATTCAAAGGAAGATCTTCATAGTCTGATCCAGTCCAGAAAACCCACATATTCTGTGATCCAATGATACTGACCTCCTTACTATTCCTCCAACAAGATACCCTATCTTCCAAATCTATGTATTTAGACTGCCTATTCTCAATGCCTGTAATGTTTTCTCTCTTAATTCTGCCTCCTGTTTTCCCTAAGTCCTTCAAGTCTAATACAAAATCCCATCTTCAAGAAAAAGCCTTTCCTTATCTTCTTAATTCTAGAGATTTCCCTCTGTTGATTATTTATAATTTATTCTGTATTTAGTTTGTATGCTACATTATAATGACATCCTCCTTGAAATCAGAGATTTTTAAATTTTTTCTTTGTGTCTCTAGCATGTATTACAGGAACTAGCACATATTAGCTGCCTTAAAAATCTTCATTGACTAACATACTGTTTAATATCTCTGAAGGAAAGAATTAAAAAGAAAACAAATACATTAAAAGAGTAAGGAGTAAAACTTTATTTGAATAATGGATTCCTTAGAAAGGATACAGTATGAAAAGAAATCAAATACCTTTACAAGACAGTAGCAAATATTAGAACATAATAAAAAAGTCAAAAAGTACAATATAAGATATCTGATATCAAATACAACTCACCTGGAAAGCAAGTCAAGGAGAGGTCATTTGAAAACCACTGATGCCTCTGAAAACCATGATTTTCAAAAAAGCCTGGACAGTTTATTTCAGGAAAATATAAAGGGGAACTACCAAAATCTGTCAAATACATAAGATAAAATGAAGATGCAAAGAATACAATGACCACCTCTTGAAAGAAACATCAGAAGAAAAAGACAAAGAAATGTTATAGTAAAAATTCAGCTTCCATGCCAATGGAAAAAATACTGCCAGCATCTAGAAGAAAAAAAAAACACAACAGTTCAAATACTAGGAAAACACACTGAGGATCACAAAAGAACTATCAGTTCCTACTGTAAATGAAAAGAGATTTTGAATATTATATACCAAAAGACAAAAGACCTAGACTTACAACCAAGAATAATTTACCACACAAAACTAAGTAAAATCCTGCAGACTGAAAATAATTTAAATAAAGATAGGAGAATTAAAATTTTCATGTAAAATTATCATATCCGAGTAGGAATTTTGAAATACAAATACAAAGATCTAGAGAAACAGAATGATAAGATGATTTTGGCAACTTGAAGGAATGTTATGTTAATGTAATGGCTACCATTCTCAAACAGAGAACAGGGAGCAGGGTAAATTGTTCTCTTCTAATGATTTTAAAAGGGGAAAGCTAAAGAAGCTCAAATGAATGCATTTGTCTACTATGGAGGATTAAGGGTGCAAGTCGTGGTATTATAATTGGAATACATGAAAAAATAGTAAAAGGAAGGGCAGGATATCAGATGAATTAAGTTTCATCTAAAATCTAATGCACATAGACATTTCGGTATAGAAATTAAATCAGAAAAAAATAAACAAGTTGACATAGGAAAGGTTAAGAATTAGGATAATACCAAGAATGATTTATACAAGGACATCAATATTGTAAAGAAAAATATTCTTTGAAAGACTTAAGAGTTCATATCAAAGCCATCACCAACTATGTCTCCCAGATATATATATATATATATATGTATATATATGTATGAATGTATATGTAGTAAAATATGTTACTTATTTTTACCAAACTGTAATAGACTCAAAATATAAGAAGAGATATTTTTATATAATCATTCTGAGAATTTGTTTTTTGCTTAATATGTGCTACTCTGTTAAACTTTTCCCCCTCCTCTCTGTTTATAGTAGAAATAAGGGAAGTTGAGAAGAGCAATGAATTTGTTGCAATAGACTTACTGAAAAAAGCTGTACAATTGGAAAAACATTTTAAGTGAATAGCTGGGTAGCTCAGTGGATTGAGAGTCAGGCCTAGAGACAGGAGGTCCTAGGTTCAAATCTGACTTCAGACACTTCCCAGCTGTGTGACCCTGGGCAAGTCACTTTACCCACATTGCCATCCCTTACCATTCTTCCACCAAGGAGCCAATACATAGAAGTTAAGGGTTTAAAAAAAAAAGAATGGACAGTATATGGCCTCAGACACTTCCTAGCTGTGTGACCCTGGGAAGATCATTTAACCCTATTGCCTAGCCCTTACCACTCTTCTGCCTTGGAACCAATACATAGAATTGACTCCAAGAAGGAAGGTAAGGGTTTAAAAAAAACCCATCACTGGTTCAGGGACCACAAACAAATATTGCCCACCACTCCCACTGCCCATTTCTCTCCACTGAAAAAGCTCTTCCATGCACACGTTTTTTTTTTTTTTTCCATTCTACCTCTACATTTCCCCTTCTCCCAGTTCATGCCTTTCATTTCCTTGGAAGTCATTCCAACATAATCAAGTCACATTTATACCATCTATCAATGTATACTCATAACTTACAATGATAAAGTTCTTAAGAAATGTATGTATTTGTCTTCACATATGATAACTCTTCCCATTATTGTCTTCCCATTATGATAACTCTTACATGTTTACCTTTTTATGCTTCTTTCAAATCTTGTGTTTGAATATCATTTTTTCTAGTCAGCTTTGGTCGTTACATCAGGACAGTTTGGAAGTCCTCTATTTCATTAAATATCAAATTTATCCCTGAAAGATTATACTCACATTTGCTGGATAAGTTATTCTTCATTTTAATTCTAGCTCCTTTGCCTCCTGGAATATCATATTCCCACTCTTCTACTTCTTTAACATAGAAATTGTTAAATTGTGTGTGATCTTGACGGTAGTTCCACAGTATTTGAAATGTATCTTTCTAGCTGCTTGAAGTATTTTCTCTAATCTAGGAGCTCTGGAATTTGGCTATAAAATTCCTAGGAGTTTTCATTTTGGAATCTTTCAGGAAGTGATCAGTAGATCCATTTAAATTCTATTTTATCTCTAGATCTGAAATATGAAGGGAATTTACCTGGATAATTTCTTTAAATATGCTATCTGGACTCTTTTTCTCATCATGATTTTAACTTGTCTAATAATTCATAAGTCATCTCTTGATCTGTTTTCTAAGTCAGCTGTTTTTACAATGAGGTAATTCACATTTTCTTCCATTTTTTCATTCTTTTGGTTTTTTCTTTTAATTTTTTCTTCATGTTTCATGGAGTCAATAGCTCTTACTTCTCCAATTCTAATTATCAAGGGATCATTTTCTTCAGTTAACTTTGGTTCATATTAGGTCAAATCTGCTTTTTCCCCATGCTTTTATTTTCTTCAATATTTTTGTGACTTTTTATTGATTCTTCAAAATTTTCTTGTAGCTCATTTCTTCTAGTTTTTTTCTCTACCACTGATCTCTTTCTTTAACTCTTCCAGGAATTCATGCAGGGATTTTCACATTGCTGCCTTCTTCTGAGCTTATGTCTTGATCTTCTCTGCCACTGTAATAACTTTTTGATTATTTGGTTGTTCTTTTTTGTTACTATTTGCTCCAGGTTTTTCTCTTCTTAGAACTTTATGTTAAAGTTGGGCTCTGCTTACCTGGGAAAATACTGTCCCTAGCTTCAGGTTTTTGAGGTTACTGTTTTCAAAGCTAGTTCTTGGGTGGTCTGCAAGCTATTTTTGCTTACAAAGTGATGTGATTCTGGGAGGAATACGATTACTGTTCTCCTTGTCCTTGCTCTGGTCTTTACCCAGGAAGTGTGTCTGTTTTGCTATAGCTGCAAGTGCACTACTATTGCCCTAAAATGTTGTTCATGATCCTTGCTTCTTTGTAACTGACCACAACTACTTGTTTCCACCCTTGAACTGCAACCCAAAACTGCATATGGACAACAGTATTGCTCACTAGTTCCAACTGTATTCAATGACAAAAGAGTCCTTTTTAATCTCTTCCTGAGCAGTGGTATGACTCCCTTACCATCTCTGGCCTGAGAGTTTCTTAAGTTTCTGCTGCTGCTATTGCTGCTGAAGCATGCATGCTCTCAGAATTGACCTCCAATTCACAGACAGGTACCTCTCCTGCTGCCCTCCTAAGTTTTCTAAGGCCAGAAAATGTCTCATCCTGACTTTCTGTTGGTTCTGCTTCTATAAAATGTTATTTGATGCATTATTTTAAAATTGTTTGAAGAGGAAGATTGAGAGAATTCAGATGGGCTTCTACCTCTAACCTACCATCTTGGCTCCAATCCAAAGGACACAATTTCTTTTTTTTTTTTAAACCCTTATACTTCGGTGTATTGTCTCATAGGTGGAAGAGTGGTAAGGGTGGGCAATGGGGGTCAAGTGACTTGCCCAGGGTCACACAGCTGGGAAGTGGCTGAGGCTGGGTTTGAACCTAGGACCTCCTGTCTCTAGGCCTGACTCTCACTCCACTGAGCTACCCAGCTGCCCCCAAGGCACAATTTCTAAACGTACTTTTATATTAATCATCAGGATGTCTCATATTACAGAGTTGCCTGGGTAACAGGTTAAATCCCTTGCTCATTTTATACTCAGAATATTTCAAAGGAAGGGCTTGAACACAGCTCTTTAGGCTCTAAATCATGTTGCCTCTCTCTCTACTCTGACCCAGTCAATAACAAAAAAAAATACCCAAAAACACAAACAAACATGAAACCGGCATGAACTTTTTATCAATATTTCTACTTTTACACTTATTTGAAATCTTAATGAGAATGGTTTATTTGTTTACCAAGAGCATGCTTTATGAAAAGATATGAAAAAATTAGAAGACTTTCAATCAATCAGTTAATAAGTGCTAAGCAACTATTATATGTCAGGTATTGTGCTAAGAACAGGTGTTACAAAAAAAGACAAAAGGCATTTCCTGCTCCCCAAAAACTCATCAAGGACAGTCCCTGGCCTCAGTCTTAAAATATCTCATCCATATAGGTATATAAGAAGAGAGTTACAGAATCACTAAATCACAGTTAAAAGGAATCTCAGGGACTTCTAGTCAAACCTGTGGCTGAATAGAAATCTATTTTATAACATGCCTCTCTTAATGTAGTATAAGAACATTTTACCATTTAATGATGCCATGTCATGCCATTATTACTCCCAGCTTAGTTCTTTTCACACTTCCTTGGCTATGGGATATATACGGGACTCTTCTGCTTCAAACAAAAAAAAGTGACTGAATGAAATTGTGGGGAGAAAGTTGTTTCATTCTTTCCTCATCATGTTTCTTGTTTGGTTCATATAAGAAAGACTGAGATGGTTGGAGAAGACTGAAAAGTATAAGGAACTTGTTTCCCTCAGAATGAAATAATAGTCTTGTTTCTCTGAATTTGTATAAACTGATGAAGAGTGAAGAAAACAATACCAGATGATAATAAAAACAATTTCTACAATAAGATAAATTGAGGGAAAACATCAGTTGAATTGAGATGAATTCGAATTACCTGTTTGGGATTTAGAGAATAGAAGTAGAATACTTTCTTCCCATCAATAGTAAGTTGAAGGACTTCAGAAAAAAATGTTAGCTACATTGTCAGTTAGGTTTGTTTAACTGTTTTTGTTTTTATTATTGTTGTTGTTACAAAGGAGGGTTCAAAGAGAAGCTATATCAGGAAATAACTTCATCACAAAAAAAATACCTAAATGCATCTCTTTTTTTAAAAAAGTAACTAAAGTTATAGATTTCTGAAAAGGCAATGCAAAAGTTCATGGTAACATGAATGAAGAGAAGTTTATTACCATACAAAGTATAATGCAGGAGGATTGACCTCAAATAGTATTTTTATAATGTACAACAAACAAAAGGCTTAGGCAAGATATATACTAAGATCATTGGATGGACCACATCTTCCTTTCGTTTCCATTCAATTCCAAGAGAGCTAGCAAACTGAGTAGATTCCACCAGGAATGAATCATACAAAGAGAGAGGCAAGAATCTCATCAGATTAGAAAATTGTGACACGTATTATAATCTGTGCAGTGGATATTATATTACCTTCAACAAGGACATCCCAGATCTATTGAAGTATCGAATTTTGCTATCATTTTTTCTATACACTACAAAGTACTAAATAGCAAAACTGACACAAGCCTAGCTCCTCTGATTTGAAATTCAGCACTGTTTCATGTCCAGCTGAGGAGGATAGAGAAATTCTCCTTAACTGTGGTATAGAGAAGACAGCACTGAATGTGGAATTCCACACCTAGAACTACTTATTAGCTGGGACTGATTTTTGTCTTTAGAATTCAGATAATATTTGATTATGGTAAGTGAAATATCCACATTGTTGGTGAGTGACTCTCTAATGAATTTCAAAGTACTCTCATATTATGTAGTGAATTGTTTTTTATTGTTTAGCATGCCATTCTAAACAGCCCACCTAACATTTTACATGGGAAATATATTCAAAACTTCAAATAATCTATTCATAGGTAAACTTTTTGGAACACCATAATTTCAAATTGAAGAATGGACTATATTTCCAATGGTACTTGAAAGAAAATCTTTAAGTTTTCTCTCTAATATTTCTCTAAATCTCATATAAAAAAGAATCCATAGAAGCTAGTTTGACATTTTGATCATAAAGTCACTTTGACTTTACCTAATCATCAGCAATAAACTCTTTTAAGTAAGTGGTAAAAAATGGTAAAAAGGCATTGACTCCTAATTTGCAATTAAAATAATTTAATTAATTGATTGAATTAAAACATCACATTAAACTTTTAAAATTATAATGGTGACATATTTACATTGCACTTTATGGTTTCAAAGTACTTTACACACATTGTTTTATTTGATCCTTGGTGCAACCCAATGAGATGGATATTTTTTTAAATCTTAGAATCAGTACTGTGTAATGGTTCTTTTTTATTTTATTTAATTAATTAATTTAGAACATTTTTCCATGGTTATAGGATTCATGATCTATCCCTCCTCTCTTCCCGTCCCCTCCCATAGCCCAATTAATATATGGTCACATTCTTAGTTTCAAAAAATCATTTTCAGAATTAAAAGTTATTAACCTAAAATTAAGAGAGGAGGCAGGAGAAAAATATGAAACTAAAAGTACAAGGATATTGGATGACTTTAGTATAAAAACAACGAGCCCTGCTTCTGACACAATCCTTGAGAACATTATTATATTACAATCCAGCATCATGATGACTAGTTAAGAAAAGAGTAATGAATATCCAAGAAAGTACTATAGCATTCTTTGCTACCTAGGTGCAAGAAGAATGAAAACTTTTGAAATGCATTTTAAGAGTTACATATTTTAAAAGTTATTTAAATTATTGTTTCAGTTATGCAGAAAATTATTTTTTGTGGAACATCTTCATCCCTAAATAAAACTAGGGATAAAAGAAATTACTATACTAACATGTAATGTACAATTAAATTATATAACAAATAAATGCATATTTAAATAATATCTTGAAAATAAATAACATCATGAAATTAATGAGTAATTTAGTTAATGTATATGTTTCCCTTAACCCAAGACATTTGCTTATTGAATTTCTACAATCATATGGCCTCCTATATTTTATAGTTTTGCTGGAATGAAAGTATTTTATGATGAAAGTAACACCCAAGACAATAGTTATGGATTAAAAAACAAATTCTTATATTTTCAAGATATAAACTACACATTTTCATTATTTTCAATATGCAAAAGTTCTTCATTTGTTATTATTTACAGTAACCTTTTTCATTTTTCCCATTTCAGCATGTTCAAGGCAGATATAATTTATTATGTTTAATAAAAAGTAAGAGTACAAAGATTGTACACATGTAATGATACTGTATTTTCATAAGTGACAGGTTGGCAGATATGTCTTGTGAGCATGCTGTGCTGACAGCAAGCTGGTTTGGCCCATCAAGGCATTTCAGTTAAGTAGCTATAGAAGTTTATTCTGTTGCAGCTGAAATAGAAGAAGGTGTGAAGGTGTTTAGTGTACAAATGGAAGACTGTAACCTAAGCACTGGTAAATGGTTCCTAAAGCTTCCTAGATTGAAGAGATGGATATGTATAGTTTTAATTGCTATTTTCAATATACTAGACATGCTAAAGGAGGAAGAAACAGAGCCTGGGCAGAAGGAAATAAAAGTAAAAGATTTAGAGGGATAGAAGTTCTGGTCTTTGAATGGGGGATATTATCTAAAAAGAATTAAAATAACATAGGGCAGAAAGTAGGGGGAAGAGACAAATTTCAGACACAAAGGCAAAAAAAGGAGTCTCTTTTTGTTTCTCAGGGCATTTTTTTCTGTCTGTTCAACTCTGATATTGTAATCAAATTGTCAATCGTTTTTCACTTTCTGGAGAAAACCATAAAATGTCAAATAATCATATTTTAGCTTCTCCTATTTTCTTTGGACTGATTCATTTTAACAGATAAATTCTTAAGAGTATATTTCTCTGAGAATAATTTCTATTTTATTTTTAATTATGCTTCCAAACATAGCAAAACTCCTCTAGATCTGCCCATTCTGGAAAAGCTAGAACAGTGGAGTGCATTCTTCAAAGACTACCCTGTGATATCAAATTTAACTGCCCCCATATTTTGGGATTCTTAGTTTTGCACAATCTAGATTTTCTCTGTTGGAAATGTGTCACCTTTTACTTAGACTACATGCCATAAAATTATGATGAAAACACGTTTTTTCTACCAATAGCAAAATTATATTTCAATATAGCAAGAATCTTTGATTTTATGAGGAAAGGCTCTTTTTCCCCCAACCTATCACTATTCACTTAACTTTGGTATCTATTATTTGCAAGTTACTGTGGCTAACCTAATGAGAAGCCTCTAAATCTAAGTAGACTGATCCTCATGTGAGATATATTCAATTTCCAGACCCATAATTGAAGAGTTTCCAGTTCAGTAGAACCTGATACTATCATATTAGATTGAGCCATCTCAATACTAGAAGATATCTGAAGAGGATTTTAGTGGAGGCAAAACTATGTTGTAATAGAGATTAAAGTGAAGATTCCTCTGGTGGGCTTTAGCCAGAGCTCAGTATATGGTGTATTTATTCTACATTTTATCCGCTTTGAAGTAAGCATTTCTGCTCAATGCAGAAAGAACTTTTCATTTTGATTTGATGCAACAAAACCTAGGTGATGCTTTATGGCTTCTCCCATCTTGGGACAGTAATAAGGGATTAGGTTGCCAAGTCAGTTAAAAATGACAGAAGGGAAAGAACTTATATGTACAAAAATATTTATAGCAGCTCTTTTTTGAAGAGGCAAAGAATTTGAAATTGAGGGGATATTCTCTAGTTGGGGAATGGAAGAACAAGTTATGGCATATGAATGTGTGATGGAGTACGATTGTGCTATAAGAAATGATGAAAAAAAAGGGTTTTAGAAAAACATGGCAAGACCCATATGAACTGATACAAAGTGAGGTGAGGAGAACTAGAAGATCATTGTGCATAGTAATAGCAATGTTGTAATGATGATCAACTGTGAAAGAGCTGGTTATTTGAATAAATACAATGATCTAAGACAATTCCAAAGAATTCATGATGAAAAAAAAAAAAACTATCCACCTGCAGAAAGAGAAGTGATGGACTCTAAGTGCAAACTAAAGTATAATTTTCTCACTTTATTTTTCCTGCTTTTATTTTGTAATATAGCTAATATGGAAATGTATTTTACATGATTTCACTCAGAAAATTGATATCATATTTCTTATCTTTTCAGTAGAAGGTGTAAAATGTGAAGGGACAGAATTTAGGACTCAAATTTTTTAAAAAGATTATAATAAATAAACAATTGAAAAACAATTAAATCATCACAAAAGATGTTTTAAAAATAAAATATCTAAAAACATTTTTTGTTACTCATGGAACTTTCTTGTAGAGAAAGGATCCTCAATATCTGTGACACTATCCTCTAGTGTTTGCCATTTTTGCTATTGTGGAGGAGATTAGGAATTACCTTAGAGTATATCCAGGTCTGCCCCTTGGTCATCTAGAAGTGATTTGTTGTGCATTAGAATCATTATTCTTGTAAAACAGTCAGGGAAGGGGTATACCCACAGATAATTAATATGCAAGACAATCCTTGGATTGGTGGAAAGAAAAAATTAAAACTACTATTCAAATTTTTCATGTAAATTTTAAAGTTCAATAATGTTTAATATACAAATTGAAGCTGACATCTTCATGAGGTTCCCATGCCAGTTGCGGTTTTACACATTATATTATGGGAATTGGGGAGGATGAGAGAGGGTGGATGGGAGTCCTATAATGTAGAGGGGGTTGACAATCATGTCATTCATTTCAGAATATTGTGACAAATTTATTATGTTTGCCCATTTGAGTAGATTTATGGATGACATTTTTCTAGTTGTAAGTAAATGTATTAGCTGTTTGACCCTGGTCTAATAACTTCATCTCTCAGCCCCTGAACTTCCTCATACACAACCTGGTAATAATAATAGCAACTACCTCACAGGGTTGCTATAAGGATCAAATGAGATAACATAGGTAAAGTGCTTTGTATGCCTAAAGTTTCATGCAAAATTTAATTGTTTCTTATAAACTAACCCCCACAAAACAGAGAAGTGCCTTTAAAAAGATTTCTGCAGCAAAGGGAAAAAAATACAGATTGATGATCATACTTTTAATGCAAATACAAAGGAATAATAAAATGGCAGATTCAAGACTTCTGCTTCACATTCTTTGTCAGCCACATAATGACGTGAAAACAAGAATGATCAGCCCAATTTGACAACAAATACATCCCAAACAGTCAAAATTATCAAGATGATATCTAGAAGTATGCATTGATGTGCACTACTTCTCATGATGAATTATTCTCAAACTATATAGAGGACCTTCACCTTATCATTCCATCCAGTCAGCTGACAATCCTATCCCTGCCATCTTGCCATCCATCTGCCATTACAAGCATACCTCTAAATCTCTGAATCTCTGAATCTCTTCTCACTCTGGACACCATAATCAAATAAAAAGCACAACTGCATTTGCAAAAGGCATGTCAATTAAGAGAGAGAGAGAAAAAATTCAGTAAAACTATGATTTCCCAGATCAAAACTCCCTTCCCTACCCACTACTGCCCTATGTGTATTATCTTTCCTTATTAGAATATAAATTTTTATGGGGGGCAGCTGGGTAGCTCAGTAGATTGAGAGTCAGGCCTAGAGACAGGAGGTCCTAGGTTCAAATCCGGCCTCAGACACTTCCCAGCTATGTGACCCTGGGCAAGTCACTTGACCCCCATTGCCTACCCTTACCCTCTTCCACCTAGGAGCCAATACACAGAAGTTAAGGGTTTAAAAAAAGAATATAAATTCCTTAAAAACATAGACTAATATGTTGTAGATAAATTCTAAATATTTAACATATGTTTTTAATTCTTTTTTGCAGATGTCAGCAAATGATAGCATGAAGATATCGTGATGAGCAAGACAGTTTTAAAAAGTTTTTGCTTAGCCAAAAAAAAATCATTGACTATAAAAGCTAATTTCATCACTTTTACAAAGCATACAATTTTCAAAGATATTTAATTTTTTTCTGAATGAACAATTTTAGATAACTTAGAACTCGTTTATTAAAAATATAAAAATGCAAAACTTCCTAATTTCTTTGAAAGAATATGATTGGCATTAGAAGAGACAGACATTCCCTAGCTTGATTTCCACAAAACCCTTTTCAAAATTGGTGGATTGGTTTGAGATTGTTCATGATTTAATCAGTACATTTTTGTGAGGGATCTTTTTCAGCTGTGACAACCACTTATGCCAAGTACATAAATAAACTGAACTTAGGACCAGATTGTCACATTGCTACATTATAGTGCTAAATCAAGATTGTAAAAATAACAATAATGAAGTATAAAATATTAAAATAATATTTTAATGAAAGAAAAAAAAGTTCTTGTTTTTCCAGATCACACCTTTAGTCTAGCTTTGCCCAAACTGCTCAGAATACCAATTTCCCACCCAGATGAAAAAGTTTAGGTAGTTCCAATTCTACAGATAAGTATTTTCTGACTTAATTTCTCTCTCATTAGTTTATTAGAGTAGGCAGATACCTTATGTTTACAGTAGATATTAGACTCTGTACCTTCTCAGTCAATTAGCTCCAAACATTTTACTCTCTCAAAATAATTCCCAAAATTCAAAATCCCATTTCTCCCTAAGATTAACAATATAAGATTGGATTTAAATCTCATGTTATACTTAAGTCTCATTTGAATTACTTAACTTCCACTTAATTTAGGTTGATAAGTAAAATCCCATATAATTTACAAATTCAGTCCCCCTTAATTTATTTAAATGACAAAAAGGATCTCATCTGTGACATACATTTACAGAATATTTTCAAACATCTCTTAGGTAAGACCTGACAAATGATGCCCTCAAGTCAGGCCTCTTTTTTAGGGAATATAGAAACCTTCTTGTCTCAAAATAGTGGTTTACTTCACAATAACAGAATTCAGGCTGGTAGCCACAACTAAAAAAAAAATCTCTGCACTGAGACAATGATTATAGTCAGGCTCTTGGCACTCTGCAAGACCATGGAGCAATCCTGGGAGACTATGGAGAAGAGGATAGAATTAGATTATGTTCTCCTAGTCTGACTGTGGTTCTAAGCTCTGACTCTACTATTAATTTGACATTGATCATTGTAAATGTGATAGTAATAATTCTGGCTCAAACTCAATATCTGACTTAATGATTCCTGTTATTTAATATCTAAATGGTCCATCACAAGTGTAATATTCTTTCAGGCATTTCCTGAAAGAGTTATTTTTTGTTTGTTTGCTGGATCCTGGAAAAATTAATGGAATTTGAAGTGCCAGAGCTGGACATGAGAGAGAAAACAAAATTCTTTTTTTATGCTTCAAGTATCACAAATATCTAATTAAAATAAGTAAAAATTCTTTGGCATCATTCTCACAGATACTATTAAAAACACTGGCTAAAATCATATCATAATATCAGTTCTGCATCACTTCTGACATTTATACTGTAAAGCTTGTCACAGAAATGATAACCACAGTGAGCATAACCAAAATAATAATGTTGTTATCATGTGGTCTTTATGAAAATACAGGCAAACAGAAAGGGTTTCCATCAACAAAATTCCCTAAAAATTGGGGATCTGCCCACATAATCTTCATTTTAATTGACAGCTCACTTGCATTTAAGAAATATTTGATCTACTTTTTCAGATTCACTAGTTGTCATGAGGTATTGAGCTAATTGATATCCAAAAAGATTTACTAATATCCCCAATAAAATATGTTAGATATTTTAAATCATCAAGTGATATTTACTTATATTAAGATTTATGATGACAGATTTCCATAATAAAAATTACTTAAGGGGGCAGCTGGGTAGCTCAGTGGATTGAGAGTCAGGCCTAGAGACGGGAGGTTCTAGGTTCAAATCCAGACTCAGACACTTTCCAGCTGTGTGACCCTGGGCAAGTCACTTGACCCCCATTGCCCACCCTTACCACTCTTCCACCAAGTAGCCAATACATAGAAGTTAAGGGTTTAAAAAATTAAAAGAAATAAAAATTACATAAATAAGCATATCATAATAACACCTCCAATTTAATGCTTTAAAAAAAATTTAGCTAGATAGTAAAAAGGCAGAATTTCTTCTCCATTCTTCCCCTACGTCTTAGTATGGCTTGTTAACATTATCCAAATTGTGCTTAAATTTGTTAACTTAATTTAATTTTGTGTTAAGCTAAGATTACTCATAATCATTCAGGCTTAGTACTGATCTAAAAACTAAACAAAGATAAATTGTCCGTTTCTGGAAAACACTAAGAGGCAGTTGATAAAAAATGTGATAATAATGTAATTTTTTGTTGATTACATTAAAAGACATTTGTCTCAGTAGAGAAAGCACAGTCTTACAGATTCTCTTCCCATAAGAACTCTCCCATGCAAATATTATGATCCTATATTTTCTCACAAAAATGAACAGCAAAAGAAAACTTTAATCAAAGATGCTTTAATTGGCAAATGAAAAATAAAAGAAAGAAACAAAGTTTGTTAATGTATTTGCCTTTGCCTCTTAGGTCACCCTGCATGGAATTCAAACAAAAGAGAGGCTCCCCACATGATAAGGTCCTCCAAGAGCTCCTGTTTGCAGATGGACGATGAGGAAGGCATAGAATAGGTAGGATAAAATGGCCTGAATTACATTTAGGCGATTATGAACATTCAGTGATCCCAAAGGACATGTTGTTGTTGTTTTTTTTATTCATACTCTAAAATGAAATATAATGTTAATATTTTTCCTGGCTTTGCTATAGGACTGTCATTAATGGAATACTTGAACACCTGAAGAATTAAAATTTCAAGTGGCCAAAGGGCAATGGAGACATATTTAAATAGAAGATATAAAGCTTGAAGGAGCCTCAGAGTTTCTCTAATAAAGCCCCTTGTTTTTATAAGTGAAGAAGCTAAAGACCAGAGAAGGTATATGACTTGCCCAAAGGTCATAAATATAGGATTTGAACTTGGTCTTCCAGCTCTAAATTCAACCTTCTTTCAATTTTACTATGTCATCTTAAAATGTCAAAAATAGGTTGCCTTCTATAACGCAAATAATTTAGTGGATCTGTGACATTAATTTTGAAGTTTCTTTCAACAAGAAAATTGGAATTTCTCCATATCTACTCAACCTGTGGGAGGAAAAGAAAGAAGAAAGGAAGGAAGGAAGGAAGGAAGGAAGGAAGGAAGGAAGGAAGGAAGGAAGGAAGGAAGGAAGGAAAGAAGGAAGGAA
>NC_058130.1:369081726-369095779 GCF_016433145.1 Gracilinanus agilis
GCTACCCACATTCAGAGGAAGGACTGCAGGAGAGGAAACATATAAGAAAAACAACTGCTTGAACGCATGGGTCAGGGTGGACATGATTGAGGGTGTGGACTCAAAACTGCCACACCAATGCAACTACCAACAATTTGGAAATTGGTCTTGATCAAGGACACATGACAAAAATAGTGGAAATATGCATTGGCCATGGGTGGGGGGAGTGCGGGGGGGGGGGTGAAGGGGAAAGGAGGAGCATGAATCATGTAACCATGTTAAAAATGTATATTAATAAATGTTTAAAAAAATTGATTTGAAAAAAAAAAAAGGACAGCCTAGTCCGAGCCAAAACATTCCATCTTGCCCCCTCCCTTGCTTTCTCAAGTTTTTAACCTCAGGGCACATCCAGCTCTGCAGATCAACTCCACCCTTGCTTATTCTTATCAATAGGGCAGATAAGAAGTCTTCAGAGGGCAAGGAAACTCCAACACCACTCCCCCATAGACTTCAGTGAAAGTAGCTGTAATCATATCTTCAGCTTCTATTGCCAGCTGGGGAAGATCTGAACTCAGGGCTCATTAACCTAATGAATCAGCAGAGCAGAAAAGAAGCCCAATCAGGACAGAATAACCTACAGATCCAGCAAATAATCAGAGCATCAAGATTACAGCCAATTATGGGGGGGGGGAGGAAGGAAAAAAATATGAGTAAACAATAGAAAAAGAAAAGAAAAAAGAAATTACAATCCACAACTTCTGTTTAGGAAATGAACAAAGAGCAAATGGAACAGAGGAGGAACAAGGAACACCAAGAAAAAAACAAAAAACTAACTCCAGTGAATTGGACACAGGGTTTGGAAGAACTCAAAATTTAGTTAACTCAAGAACTCAAAATTCAATTAACTCAAGAACTCAAAAAACAATCAAGAGAGGCTGAAGACAATTGGGAAAAGAAAATACATGAACTAAAACAAGAAAATAGTGTCTTGAAAACCAAAACTGCCCAGCTTCAAAATGAGGCAAAGAAGGTGAAAGATGACCTAGGAAGAAAATCAGACCAGAAGGAGAAGGATGACCAAAAAGCCAGGGATGAAATTCAGTCTTTAAAAATTAGAATCCAACAACTGCATGTTGAAGCAAATGACTTCAGAAAGAAGCAAAAATCTATAAACCAACATCAAAAGAATGAAAAAATTGAGGAAAATATGAAACACCTCATTACCAAAACCTCAGATCTTGAAAACAGATCTCAGAGAGACAATTTAAGAATTATTGGACTACCAGAAGATCATGACAAAAGGAAAAGCCTGGACATCATCTTACAGGAAATTATCCAAGAAAACTACCAACATTCTCAAGCAAGAGGGAAAATTGGAGATTGAAAGAATCCATAGATCACCTCCTGCATTTAATGCCCAATTGCCAATGCCCAAGAATGTTATAGCAAAATTCAAGAACTGCCAGATCACAGAAAAAATATTACAAGCTGCCAAGAAAAAGTCATTCAGATTCCATGGAACCACAGTTAGGATAACACACAATCTGGCTGCATCCACAGTGAAGCACCTAAAGGCATGAAATATGATATTCTGGAAAGCAAGGGAACTAGGCCTACAACCAAGAATCAACTATCCAACAAAACTGACTATATTCTTGCAGGGGAAAGTTTGGTCATTTAATAAAATAGAAGACTTCCAAGCATTCATAAAGAAAAGACCAGACTTAAAGAGAAAATAGGTTGTCCAAACACAGAACTCAAGAGAATCACCAAAAGTTAATTAAGAGAGGGGAAAAAAAACAAAAAAAATCAAAACTTTTTTAAGGGACCCAATAAGTTCAAATGATTTGTATTCCTATAGGAAAAAGATGATATTGGTAACTCTTAAAAATTGTTATTATCTATAGACAGCTAGAAGAAGTATACTTAGAGGGGATAGTAACAAACTGTATAGGATGAAATGTCAAGATACATATATTTATACATACGTATAAATATATATAAAACTAGAGGTAAAAAAGAGGATAATATTAAGAGAAATGAGAAAAAAGACAAAATGGGATAAATTTATATTTCATAAAGAAATTCATGGTGGGAGTTGGGGAGAAGACCAATACACTGGAAGGGTAAAGAGGTTGGAAACAGAAAATACTTAATTCTTATTTGCATTGAAATTGACTCAAAGAGGGAAGAACAATCAGATCCATTAGGGCAGAGAACTCATTCCTGCCCTATAGAGAAGTAGAAGGGTAACAAATGGACTGGTGAGGAGGGGAGCAATACTAGGTAAGGAGAGTGTGTGGGAGGTAACTCAAGAATCAAAGAGAGAGAACATACAGTTTATGGATTTGAGGATCAGATCACAAAAGCAAAATCCCAGCCTTACTAACTATCTGAAAATAATTTGGCAGTCAAGTTAGAATTGGTAAACTCTAGATACACACCAAGCTAATAAATTAAAATTTTGTTCACTTTTACTTTAGACTATTATGATCCTTCCAAAGTTACTTAAAGAATTAGTGGCATTGTAAAGAAAATATAAAAATACACATTTGGGATCAAAGCTGTGTTTCCCGTAAGGATGAGTTTTTTCCTAGTACAAATGATTAAATGTACTTATCTTTGAAGAATATCCAAAAATTCTTACAATTATCATATGTTTATGTGCTTGACTGTACAGTATAGTCAATAGAGAGCAATCCTTGAAGTTAAGAAGTCTTGATTTCAAGTCCAATTTCTTGTCTCTACTAGCAGTATAACCCCAAATAGGTCACTTAACCTCTCAATATGCAATTACAAAGAAACTAAAGAAATTGCCATATGCAAAGTTCCTATGCTGAAGAAATTATAAGTCTAGTTAAAATATGTATGTATGTGTATACATGTACACACATGTATATGTAGAGTATATATACATACATAGGCTTATGTGAATATGTATATACATAAGTAACATATATACATATAGCCACAGAAAGATAGGTATTTCACAATTAAAAAGGAATAACTGATAAGAAAAATGTTTTTAGCAAAATCACTGCCTTTCTATTCATACTTCACTTATCAATGCTAATTATTTAAGGGTGAAGATTTGCCTCAATTACTTCAATACATCAAGGACCTGTGATTTCACTGGAGTTAGTAAGTTTGCCCACCTAAATAAATAAAAACTCTCTACAATTTAGTAATTGGTCTTCCAGGGTTTTTGTAGCTAAAACTTATTATTTTGTAGCAAATAAGTTTAAATTTGGGAAAATATAGACAAAAGTCACACAGACATGGATGAATTGCAATCTGTGTGACTCAAAGTGATTTTCTAAACAATGAGATTTCATTGAGTATTTGAGAATTGAATTTGTCCAATCTCATGATGAACCTCTATGAACTTAGTTTGGCTGGTTTTCAGGTAAACTACATACAATTTGTCACCAGATCCCTACTGGAAATCTTTCTAGTATGGTAATAAGCAAGAATTTTTGCTCTGGTAGCTATCCTTTTGAGACTCCAAGATTGCATTCATGCCAAGATGATGCACATAATGGAATACTGATGGGGAGGGAAGAGGGAAGAGAGACAATATGAATCATGTAACTAGGGGGAAAAATGATTTAAAAATTTTTTTAATATAAAATAAATATATAGTGGAGTACTGCCACCATTATTATCAATAAAATAAAGGGGTTTGAATTTATACTTTCAGAGATTCCTGTCAGTTCTAAAATGATATAGTTTCATGAGTATGGCCCCTGGTGATAACTAGAGATCTGAAAATAAAATGCATAATTCCCACATGTCTTATAATTTACCTAGAGGATTGAGACAATCAGTATTTATACCTTTATTCTTTTAACAAATTTATAAATAAGGCCTTAATAAAATGACTGCCTTTGATAGTAGATCATTCAATGGGTAAATTATTCATTAATATGGTCATTGCCCTCTCCAGTTTGTGCATTAGACAGTATTTTCATTTCATTTGTAACATCTATACAATAATTGATAGACTTTTTTTTGCCAGTGAGACCTTTTTGGTTGCCTCCCCTCCACCTCCAGAACAGTCATACTAATTGAGCGATTATTTACCTGTAGCAGCATAATTCTATAACTGATAACCAGGCAGACAGCTTTGAGAATAACATAATTATCACCAGTTTCTATTCTCAGAAGCAGGAGAAATCTCTAAGTAACTGCAGAGGTCAGTTAAGGGTCCCAAATATCTAAGGAAAATCTCTAGACATTTAAAATAAAGAACTTTAGAAGGAGGTCTCCAAAAATATGAAATCTATTGTATTTCTTTAAAAAAGAAAAGGGTACTTTCTTTACCCTCTGATTGCTTTGTACATAGAGTAATACTAGAGAACTCGAAAGAATTCATCTAGAAGAGAATCTTTAGAGTATTCATTTTTCTCCTACTGTTCACAAATATGTACTGAACAGTGGGAGGTTCACTCATCTCTGATGCACACTTAAAGTTAAAAAGGGAATTTGTTCCATTTTTATATTACCATGCTCATTTCTTTCCTAAAATCTCAAAATCACTAAGCAACTATTAGCAGAGTCATCAAAGATGTTTTTTTATTGCCTGTGAGTTCTCCACTGAATTGAAATGGACAATTACATTATTATTGAAGTGAACATACAATAACTATTATGAATATGAAGGTATACCTAGCTACTGTGGAACTGAACACTATCAGTATATATTTTCATAGTATTTCATTCAACTTATAACAAATCCTTTTTAGAAAAATCCCAACAGAAAGCATACAAAATTCTCATATAAGCCTTAAAGCTCTATGTAAAAATAAGTAATAAATATTTGTTGTTATCATATAGCATATTTCTGTTGTTTAGATGTATATCCACATTGAATTAGAATAAAGATATATAGCATATTTAATTTTATTGTGTTTTTTTCAATTATGAATAAATTATATAATAAATTATACTTTATTATAGAAAATGATAGTTGATAAAGAATTGGTCTCAACATTAAGAAGGTTACCAAGATGGCCACTGTTTAAATCTCATCTCTGACACACCTTTGACTATGTGACCATGGGTAATTTATTAATCTCCTAGTGCTAGGAAGTAATGCTAAGACTCCAATCTTCAGAACATGTATTCAATTTTATTGCTAGGAGTTTCCTCATTGGAAAGTCAAATACTGATCAAATCACAAGCCCAAGAAAGCATTCAACTGTCTAATACTACAGAGAAATAGTTAAATGATAAGTAGCCCAAGTTTATAAATACTGAAATTAACATACTGAGGGAATGTAAACCATTCTCTAACCTCTGTGCCTTTCATATCCCATCCCCTCTGCCCAGAATAGTCTTTCCACAATTTCTGCCTTTTGAACTTACATTCTTCTTTCAATAGTTAAGTCATATGTAACATTTATCATCAAATCTTCTTTTACCTTAGAACCACATTTATAAAGAAACAACCAATAAGCCTGAAATTAAATATATCCAAGAACAATTGGCAGAATATATTCTGCTGCATTATGCTATCCCAGCCTGCTAAGGAAATTTGTAAATTATTATGGTCCTATAATATAAAATAGAATTTCTAATTATACTTTTACACTGTATACTAATCCATTAATTCATTATTTTATAAAATCACTGTTGTTGATAAAGCCTGACTTTGGGAAAAGTGTGACATCTCTTATTAATTAGCATAAATCTATTTTTTGTTTATTTCATATTCTGTTCACTTTTAATTTGTGATCTTAACATAAGGCATGTGCAAAGAAATAAATTCTTCAGCAGAGAATATTAGTGAAAACAAAATCCTTCAATGAATGTGGAGTTATTAACTCCTGCAGTGATACCATGTCTTCAATAATGCTATAGCCAAATGAAAGAGATGATCTCAAAATTACAAAATATAAAATAAAACTTCATATCTTAAGTATCTATTGGCATTCTTTGAAACTGGTTAACATGGGTATAAATTCAAATAAGTTGACATTCCATTTTCTTTTTCAGTTTTTCTCTCTTGGAATGAGATCAACTTTCTAAATGTCATTCAGGTAAAGTCTCTCAAATGAACCACATTTAAAATTCCTGTTCTTTTAGGAAATAGAATGTTGATTTAGTAGCAACAAGAATTTGCATCTATGATGAAAATAGAAGAGCATCCCTGACTTTCTGTAATAAGACTGTTGGAAATTGATTTATCATAAACCCACAGAGGAAATCCTGTTCTGTGAATTCAACCTTTAAATTATCCTCAAAACCTCCAGATTTATTTGATGTTGACCTTGAGTTGCAGCTAACAGTAAATTGTCCAGATTTGGATACACTATGGTTTTCTTCAAGGTTTAAATACCGTATTTTGTTTTGTTTCTAATGTTCCTTCTACTAATATCCAGAATGTTATTAACCTTTGACCAAAGCAGTGCACTGGGGTGATAACATCATGGAAATATCTATTTTTAACTTTAAAACATTCTTCCACTGAGTCATAACTTAGAACCCATCATATTCACATTCTATAAATCTTAAAGCACTATAAAAATACAACGTATTTTTCTAATGATGATGGAAGTCCAATGGTGGCAGCAGTTAGAGTTGGTACAGACTGAGGCTTTCATTAGTATAGGGAACTCCAAGCAGAGAAACTTCCTCTATCCATAAAGATGTGCAATTTATCTTAAATAATTACCAAGGCACTGAGTTGTTAAATGACATGCTGATGGGTTTCAGGCAGGTTTTTTTTTTGGTCTTCAAACTATTTTATTATTTCTGGTTGCTCCCAGACCAACTCTGGGGATGTCCCACTTGTGGATCTTTAAAATTTTTTTCAATTACATGTAGAAATAATTTTTAGAATTTGTTTTCTTTTAAAAAAACATTATCTTCTACCTTAGAAACAGTATTACTGATTTTAGGACAGAAGAACAGTAAAACCTGGGCAATTGGGGTTAAGTGACTTGCCCAGGGCCACACAGATAGAAAGTGTCTAAGGCCAGATTTGAACATAAGTACTTCCAACTTCAGGTCTGATTCCCTATCCAATAAGCCACCTAGCTGACCCTAATATTTGTTTTTGGACATTTGTAATTCAAATTTTCTCCATCCTTCCCTACCTGAAACGATAAATAATCTGATATAGGTTATGCTAGTGCTGTCATGGAAATACATATTTCCATATTTCTTATATTGTAAAAGAAAACATCACACATACAAGACAAAAATCTCATGAAGAAAATAAAGTGAAAAGTTATATGCTTTGATCTGCATTCAGCCTGGACAAGTTCCTTCTATGATGGTGGTTAGCATTTCAGAAGAGACCCTTGTAGTTCTTCTGAATCATTGCATTTCTGACAATAGTTAAGTCCTGCATCTATTCATATATCTTTCTAGGTTTTTAGGCTGTTCTTAAAAAAAATCTTACCTTCCACATTGAAATCCATATTAAGTTTTGGTTACAAGGCAAAAAGTGATAAGGGCTAGGCAATGGGGGTTAAGAGAATTGCCCAGGGTCATACAGCTAAGAAGTGTCTGAAGTCAAATTTGAACTTATGACCTTTTCTCTCTAGGCCTACCTCTTAATCCTCTGAGCTACCTAGCTGCCCTCTTTATAGGTAGTTCTTAAATACAACTCTTTTTTACTCTACAGTCAGTCATTCATTCCTTTATCTAATACTTCATCTCTGATATTAAATGTCATAAGAAATTATTAAAAAGACAAAGCAAATTTCTCACAGAAAAAAATGATAGATTCCTGAGTCAGACTGAGAAACACTGATGATTTTAAAATAATGTAACAGAAAAAAAAATGATCAGTGGTGTGATCTACTTCCTAACCTAGGCCTCATCACTCCTTGATTTTTTAACTTTGGTTCACCCTCATCAGCTCAAGTTCCCAGATCCACTCACTTTTGCAGGTTCTCTGATGATTCAATGTGCCCAAAAGGGGGCCAAAATCATTTAGTCACATTCACAACATGGAATAACCTAACAGAAACACAAAGTGAAGTAACTCCCCCACACACCCCAAATTGTATCAATACCTCAAATGAGCATGTAATGCCTCAGATATGTAGAGAATTAAAACAACTATATAAGAATAAAATCAATTTCCTAACTATGAGCAAACATTTCTCAGAAGAATCACAATCAGCAACTATATGAAAGATGTTTTGTAGAAATCCCAAACTCAACATATTTAAAATATAATTGTCTTTTTCTACCCCCAAATCCCACTTTTGAACTTTCTTATTGCCATCAATTCCCTTTTACCATTGGTGGGCAGCTAATTGGCACAGTAGATTGCTAACAGGCTAGACCTAGAGTTAGGAAGATTCATCTTATTGATTTGAAATGTGGCTTCATACTTACTAGCTGTGTGACGAAGAAAGCTACTTAACTCTGCTGACCTCAGTTTCCTCATCTATAAAATGAGCTGGAGAAGAAAATGGCAAACCACTCCAGTATTTTTGCCAAGAAAACTCCAAAAAGAATCATAAAATGTCAGACATCACTGAAAATGACTGAACAACATCAAATACATTACCATTGGGGGTGCCATTATCCTCTCAGTTACCCAGATGTAGAATTATAGCCTTCTTCAACCTTACTATCATTCACAGTATATAGCCAATCAGGTACAAAATCTATTATCTCTGAATCTAGGCAAATAATCTTTTCTATAAGTCCCCTCTTCACCTCTCACATAGTCATCACTTCAGTTTGCTTCTTCATCACATAACATAAGCCTTTTAATTGGTCGCCATCTCTTTATAGTTCCCAGTTTTTAATGCTTTCTTTGATCAGAATACTCAATAAACTCCAATGCCTTCCTTTTTCCTGAGGAATCAGAAATAAAATTTTCTATTTAGTGTTTAATGCTTTTCATAACCCTACCTCTCTCTAACCACCTAGCCTTCTCAAGCTTTATTTCACTTCTTACAATTTATTAAACCAGATGTGCTGGTCTACTTAGTATTGCTCATATGACATTTCATCTCCCATCATCAGACTTTTGTAATGTCTGTCCTGCAAGCCTAGAATGCTCTCCTTCCTCACTTTTTTCTCTGAGAATTCTTCTCTTCCTTTGAGATTCAGTTCAATTGCTATATCCTATAGGAGACCTTTCCCAATTTACCCCAGTTGCTAGTGTTTTGACCTTTGAGATTACTTTCCAAGTATTCTATATACATTTTACATGTACCTATTATATACACATGTATTCATCTCTAGTAAATTCTACCTATTTTTACATAGGTAATTTGGTTTTCATTTTTCTTCTTTTTAATGAAATTAAATAATAGGATAACTTTTTATTTTAACAAGATCTTAGTTTTATTAATTCAAAGTTTTTATCCTGTTTTTAATTTTGAAATGGGAAAAGATGAAAAAAGATGATGTGTTAATATTGGAAAGGTCATGGTAAGGCAAGTATATTAATATATTGTTGTGAGAATTATAAATTCATATAACCATTCTAAAAAGAGATATTTTGAATTCTAATTTTACAAGAGACTAAAATGTTTAAACCAGAAATTCCATTGTTAGATATTTATTCAAGGAATGTCAATAAGAGAAAGGTATTCTATATCCCAATATATTTGTAGTGAATCTTTTTTTTTGTTTTTACAAAGAATTAGAAACAAAACTGTAGGAGCCATCAATTTGTGAATGTCTAAATAAATTCCAATACATGAAATATAATGGAATATTATTATCCCATATTAAATTATGACTATGGACTACATCAGAGAATCACAGCGATATGGAAACAGAATGAAGCAATAAGAGCAAATAAAAACAAATACACTATGTTTGTAATCATGAAAATGAAAGAAAAATAAAATAAAACCAAATTTATAAATATAATGAAATTTAGCTCTGGAGAAGAGTTGAAAAAAATATCTTTCTCTTCATTATAGAAATGGAGGGATTTGGGTGTGGATTGTACATATATTGTCTATGTAATTGGTATGTTGATGGATTTCAATGAACTGCTTTCCCTTTCCACCTCTTTTTTAGTGATTTTTTAAAAGAGATGTATGAGACGATATGGCTTAAAGAAATAGAGACTGTTTAAGTGAACAGAAGCAAGGTTAGTCTTTCTCATGAGAAAGCGTCATGCCCTAATGTCAATGCCCAAAGCATGGGTGCAGATACAAGCATTTTATAGATTCCTGATGCAAACCCCCATCCATTCTGTTCGATACTGATGATCTGGGTCTGAACTTACTGGGGCTGAACTCACAATCCAGGTTTGAAAGACTACCCAATTAGAAAACAAAAATTAGATAGCATGGGCACCCTCCTACATGCTCCACAGCATGAGTTCTATCATGAGTTCTACCAGGCTTGTGGGGGGGGAGGTTATGAAGGGGGAACTCTTCTGACTTCTAAAGGTCAGAGGAGTTAAGGAGACAGGATAGCCTAATGGTTTGCTTTCTTTGAGATAAGTGATCTCTCAATCCACTGGGCCTATGGCAATAACAAAATGTCTTTGAGATGTTATTCTAAGCTCCTAAACAGGTTTTTCTTCTCTAAGAAAATCCCACCCTGAGAAGAACAAATTATCTTTTCTCTCCACACAGGGATGACTCACTGCATAATGAAGAGAAAAAGAATACAATATAACAATAAGAATATGTATGCATACACATATGCATATCATATATATGTATGAATATACACATATATCTATGTTATATATAGTGTGGTGAATGTATATGTACATAGATAAATAGATAGAAAAGAATTCCCATCAAGAGTCACAAGAGTAGAGAGAGCAGGATACTGGCCAGAACACAATACTAAAACATTGGATTTTGCTATTGACAGATATACATAATGAAGGCATGTCTGGGTAAGAGGGAAGAAAACAATGACTTTCCCCCTCAACTTCTTTTGTTTGGGTTCAAACAAAGAGAATACAAGCTAAAAGGATTTTGGAATTGTTTAAACTTGTAATGTAATAAATCCAATTCAGACATAAAATGTGAAAAGAAAGAGACTTAATTTCACCCTGGGAGAGTTCTGCTCAACTTTTATTAGCCGGGGTTAGTGGCTATAACCAATAGCTTACCATCATCAAAGAGAGGTTCTAACCATTATACTTAAGCAGACTGGGGCTAAGATAGCCTTTGTGTTGACCCTGGGGGTTGAGTCTAAAACCTGATAGCAGAGAGAAATGCCTGACGAATTCTACATTCTTAGCAACCAGAAGTCACTTCAAGACCAGTGATAACCAGCAGAATAACATGCCCAGTAGAGATGGCACATCCAGTAGAGAACAAACCAAATGAGAAGAGAAGATGCAGGTAGTGAGTGCTACAACACTGAGTATAAGTTGACTTTCTTGGTCACATGCTTGCTAGATGTGTGCTTCTTACGATGATCCTAATGAGTATTCATTCACTGAGAAGGTTCACATTTGGGAAAAGGTGCCCTAAGTTTTTAAGGGGGGATGTTCTATTGCAATTTTATTAAATGCATTTTCTTTGAACATAGTGTATCCTGAACAACTACAGAAAAAGTAAATACATTGGTAGGAGTCTAGTTTTCAGGGAATCCACCTCCTACAGAACACCGTAGAACTTGAAGTAATTCTACTATGCAATGAATCCCATATGTGAGAGGGAATTGTTCCAGGTGCCAGCATATTATAACTAATAGCTATTCAAGAAAAAAAATAATGAAAAGTGCATTCAAATTTTAGATCAAAAGTTCAAGAATATATCCTTCTATCCAACCCCAACAACAATGACCACTCCCTATGTATCTGAGTAAGAAACTCAAAGTGTGGGAGATTTGGGGGAGTAGGAGGATACTCAGGGTTAGTTAATTCTGCACATTTGCATAAGAGAAATCACTTCTCTAATTGCCTCTACAAAAGAAAAAGTAACTTTAAGCTATACTCCAGGTATTGTGAAGTAGGGCTCAAAGGAAATAGTTAGCCACACCATCAGCACCTCAATAAAGGGAAGGGCTCTTGGTTCAGATGTATAGACAAGTCTCTAGTAAATTGTATTGTGAAATTAGAATAGTCTGTACTTTAAATCAGCAGACATCAAAGATATTATTAACATTAAGAAATATTAATTAACTCAAGGAATTTTCTCTGCATTCATAATTATACAAACATACATACTTCTTAAAAGAAGAATCACAAATTGAATAAATGACAGAAAGCAAAAAAAGTTAGAAAAAGCTTCCTTTCTATAGTTATAATAAAAAAATTGAGAACCAACAAAATTAAATTAAGCTGAAACATGACTTAAAAAAAACTTTTTTCTCCAAGCACCATTGTTTTCATATTTGCCCAAATTCCTTATATCTATTCTCCCATACCCCTAAATTTATGACTTCTTATGTAGGTTTCTCTAAAATAAAGCATATCATCTATTCCTCTTGCTTATGCCCACAAAATCTCTTAATTCTCTGTAGCATTCAGAATTTTAACCAAAAAATGATATGGAGCCACTTCCTAAAGAAATAACATCAAGTATCGATGGGGCACACAATCCATTAACAAAAGATAAATCCTTGAGTCCACTTCTCATGCAAGACCCTCAGTGAACCCTGACACTCTTTTATAAGAAGGTATGTCCTCTTTCTAATTGGCAAGTCAATTTTTCCCTTGGACCTCCCCGGTATTCCCCATTGATGGATGTTTCAAAAGAGGAGGTGGTTTTAGATCTCAGTTCCTATCTCCTTATTTCATCACAGGGGATATGTGTCATTACAAAATTAGGGAATCACTTAATCACTTTACTTTCAAATGGGTGAAAGTCACCTTTTAGAGAAATGTGGCTGGCCCTCAGTTCTCTGACATGTTAAAAAATTGAATATCAAGAAGCTTGTAAAGCCTACCCCACTTATGCCTGAACTTTGGAAGACTAAAGAATTTAGGGAAAGGAAATGATTTCCCATAGAAATATTACTAATAAACAATACAATTCAACATGAATTTTCTCATTCTCTTATTAAATTTTAAGAAATATTTTTTCTAACTCCTCCTTTCCAACATCCCTAAAAAAATTCTTACTTACCTATCATAAGCATTTTTTTCTCCAATTAATTTGTCTTTTGTTCTTCCCCCGTCTTCATATAATATACTTGGTGCTATACCTGGTCTAGTCTCACAGCTCTGAATGAACAAATAAAAAGACTTATTTAGTAGATAGATAGATAGATAGATAGATAGATAGATAGATAGATAGATAGATAAATAGATAGATAGATAAATAGATAGATAGATAGATAGATAGATAGATAGATAGATAGATAGATAGATAGATAGATAGATAGATAGATAAAGGCATGTATATGTATATATATATACATACATACATAAAATAACTTCATGTCCATATCTCCTTGAAAAGCCATGAACATGCATTGAAAGACCATTTGGTAGAGGGTCATGTGAACAAGAAAATGAAAGACTAGAAACTTTCTCCAGTCCCCAATAACTTTTTGAAAAAAGGAATTATGAATCTAGTAAGAATTAGAGCTGAATTCACAGGATAAGAAAAAAAGGGACATCAAAGTAATGGTCTTGTGGATTAAAGCTGGAGAACTCTAATTTTTAAGTCTGTCATTCAATGTCCCCTCCCTGACAAAAGGTGTGCTTAGTAAATGTTGAAAAATCCATCCACCAACATGTTCATGGAACACACTGAAAGACACACTGAAGCACACACTGCCTTGGAGCCTCTGCCAGTGTACCCCACTTTTTACCTACTCATCCCCATCCTATTGTGTAACAAATAATAAAAACTGATTCTGCAAGTCATGTGAGAAAATAAAATGGGGAAAATTTTGAAGGGAGAAAATCAAGTTTCTTTCTACATGTGGAAGGCCCAAATTACAGAAACCAAAGGCTGCAAAGACTCTGCTCAGTACATCACACAGGTGTGCACTGAAGCAAATTTCAAGCAGCCTGGGAGTCCACTGTTAAATTTTCAATGTGAGTATTCATATCTCTGAAATTGGCAAATGCTATAAATCAGGAGTCGAATTAGTGCTTTGTTGATTGTCAGAATTAAAAGTGATGTTATTAATAGAGATTAAGCATAAAAGTGTCATGCATACT